>NC_089838.1:4327006-4452006 GCF_035609145.1 Eleutherodactylus coqui
TCAATGATGAAGGCTCTGCACTATATACTACTACTACATGGTCACCTCAATGATGACGGCTCTGCACTATATACTACTACTACATGGTCACCTCCATGATCACAGCTCCGCACTATATACCACTACTACATGGTCACCTCCATGATGATGGCTCCGCACTATATACTACTACTACATGGTCAGCTCCATGATGACGGCTCCGCACTATATACCACTACTACATGGTCACCTCTATTATGACGGCTCTGCACTATATACTACTACTACATGGTCACCTCCATGATCACAGCTCCGCACTATATACCACTACTACATGGTCAGCTCCATGATGACGGCTCTGCACTATATACCACTACTACATGGTCGCCTCAATGATAACGGCTCTGCACTATATACCACTACTACATGGTCACCTCAATGATGACGGCTCCGCACTATATACCACTACTACATGGTCACCTCAATGATGAAGGCTCCGCACTATATACCACTACTACATGGTCACCTCAATGATGACGGCTCTGCACTATATACCACTACCACATGGTCACCTCAATGATGAAGGCTCTGCACTATATACCACTACTACATGGTCACCTCAATGATGACGGCTCTGCACTATATACCACTACCACATGGTCACCTCCATGATGAAGGCTCTGCACTATATACCACTACTACATGGTCAGCTCCATGATGACGGCTCCGCACTATATACCACTACTACATGGTCAGCTCCATGATGACGGCTCCGCACTATATACCACTGCTACATGGTCACCTCAATGATGACGGCTCTGCACTATATACCACTACTACATGGTGACCTCAATGATGACGGCTCCGCACTATATACTACTACTACATGGTCACCTCAATGATGAAGGCCCTGCACTATATACTACTACTACATGGTCGCCTCAATGATGACGGCTCTGCACTATATACCACTACTACATGGTCGCCTCAATGATGACGGCTCTGCACTATATACTACTACTACATGGTCACCTCAATGATGACGGCTCCGCACTATATACTACTACTACATGGTCACCTCAATGATGAAGGCTCTGCACTATATACCACTACTACATGGTCACCTCCATGATGACGGCTCTGCACTATATACTACTACTACATGGTCACCTCCATGATGACGGCTCCGCAATATATACCACTACTACATGGTCACCTCAATGATGACGGCTCTGCACTATATACTACTACTACATGGTCTGCTCAATGATGACGGCTCTGCACTATATACTACTACTACATGGTCACCACCATGATGACGGCTCTGCACTACATACTACTACTACATGGTCTCCTCAATGATGACGGCTCCGCACTATAAACCCCTACTACATGGTCGCCTCAATGATTAAGGCTCCGCACTATATACCACTACTACATGGTCTCCTCAATGATTATGGCTCTGCACTATATACTACTACTACATGGTCTTCTCAATGATGACGGCTCCGCACTATATACCACTACTACATGGTCGCCTCAATGATGAAGGCTCTGCACTATATACTACTACTACATGGTCTCCTCACTGATGAAGGCTCTGCACTATATACCACTACTACATGGTCTCCTCAATGATGACGGCTCCGCACTATATACCACTACTACATGGTCACCTCAACGATGAAGGCTCCGCACTATATACCACTACTACATGGTCTCCTCAATGATGACAGCTCTGCACTATATACTACTACTACATGGTCACCTCAATGATGACGGCTCTGCACTATATACCACTACTACATGGTCTCCCCAATGATGACGGCTCTGCACTATATACTACTACTACATGGTCACCTCAATGATTAAGGCTCCGCACTATATACCACTGCTACATGGTCTCCTCAATGATGAAGGCTCCGCACTATATACTACTACTACATGGTCTTCTCAATGATGACGGCTCCGCACTATATACCACTACTACATGGTCGCCTCAATGATGAAGGCTCTGCACTATATACTACTACTACATGGTCTCCTCACTGATGAAGGCTCTGCATTATATACCACTACTACATGGTCTCCTCAATGATGACGGCTCCGCACTATATACCACTACTACATGGTCACCTCAACGATGAAGGCTCCGCACTATATACCACTACTACATGGTCTCCTCAATGATGACAGCTCTGCACTATATACTACTACTACATGGTCACCTCAATGATGACGGCTCTGCACTATATACCACTACTACATGGTCACCTCAATGATAACGGCTCTGCACTATATACTACTACTACATGGTCTCCCCAATGATGACGGCTCTGCACTATATACTACTACTACATGGTCACCTCAATGATAACGGCTCTGCACTATATACCACTACTACATGGTCTCCTCAATGATGACGGCTCTGCACTATATACTACTACTACATGGTCACCTCAATGATTAAGGCTCCGCACTATATACCACTACTACATGGTCTCCTCAATGATGACGGCTCTGCACTATATACTACTACTACATGGTCTCCTCAATGATGACGGCTCCGCACTATATACCACTACTACATGGTCACCTCAATGATGATGGCTCTGCACTATATACCACTACTACATCGTCTCCTAAATGATTACGGCTCTGCACTATATACGACTACTACATGGTCGCCTCAATGATGACGGCTCTGCACTATATACTACTACTACATGGTCTCCTCAATGATAACGGCTCTGCACTATATACTACTACTACATGGTCGCCTCAATGATGACGGCTCTGCACTATATACTACTACTACATGGTCTCCTCAATGATTATGGCTCTGCACTATATACCACTACTACATGGTCGCCTCAATGATGACGGCTCTGCACTATATACTACTACCACATGGTCTCCTCAATGATTAAGGCTCCGCACTATATACCACTACTACATGGTCTCCTCAATGATTATGGCTCTGCACTATATACCACTACTACATGGTCGCCTCAATGATGACGGCTCTGCACTATATACTACTACTACATGGTCGCCTCAATAATGACGGCTCCGCACTATATACCACTACTACATGGTCCCGTCCATGAAGACGGCTCCGCACTATATACTACTACCACATGGTGACCTCAATGATGAAGGCTCCGCACTATATACTACTACTACATGGTCACCTCAATGATGACGGCTCTGCACTATATACTACTACTACATGGTCGCCTCAATGATAACGGCTCTGCACTATATACCACTACTACATGGTCGCCTCAATGATGACGGCTCTGCACTATATACTACTACTACATGGTCGCCTTAATGATGACGGCTCCGCACTATATACCCCTACTACATGGTCGCCTCAATGATGACGGCTCTGCACTATATACTACTACTACATGGTCGCCTCAATGATGACGGCTCTGCACTATATACTACTACTACATGGTCGCCTTAATGATGACGGCTCCGCACTATATACCCCTACTACATGGTCACCTCAATGATGACGGCTCCGCACTATATACCACTACTACATGGTCACCTCAATGATGACGGCTCTGCACTATATACTACTACTACATGGTCACCTCACTGATGACGGCTCTGCACTATATACTACTACTACATGGTAGCCTTATTGATGACGGCTCCGCACTATATACCCCTACTACATGGTCACCTCAATGATGACGGCTCCGCACTATATACCACTACTACATGGTCGCCTCAATGATGACGGCTCTGCACTATATACCACTACTACATGGTCGCCTCAATGATGACGGCTCTGCACTATATACTACTACTACATGGTCGCCTTAATGATGACGGCTCCGCACTATACACCCCTACTACATGGTCGCCTCAATGATGACGGCTCTGTACTATATACTACTACTACATCGTCGCCTTAATAATGACGGCTCCGCACTATATACCACTGCTACATGGTCTCCTCAATGATGAAGGCTCCGCACTATATACCACTACTACATGGTCTCCTCAATGATAACGGCTCCGCACTATATACTACTACTACATGGTCTCCTCAATGATGAAGGCTCTGCACTATATACCACTGCTACATGGTCACCTCAATGATGACGGCTCTGCACTATATACTACTACTACATGGTCTCCTCAATGATGACGGCTCCGCACTATATACCACTACTACATGGTCTCCTCAATGATGATGGCTCTGCACTATATACCACTACTACATCATCTCCTCAATGATAACGGCTCTGCACTATATACTACTACTACATGGTCGCCTCAATGATGACGGCTCTGCACTATATACCACTACTACATGGTCTCCTCAATGATTATGGCTCTGCACTATATACTACTACTACATGGTCGCCTCAATGATGACGGCTCCGCACTATATACCACTACTACATGGTTACCTCCATGAAGACGGCTCCGCACTATATACTACTACCACATGGTGACCTCAATGATGACGGCTCTGCACTATATACCACTACTACATGGTCACCTCAATGATGATGGCTCTGCACTATATACTACTACTACATGGTCGCCTCAATGATAACGGCTCTGCACTATATACCACTACTACATGGTCGCCTCAATGATGACGGCTCTGCACTATATACTACTACTACATGGTCGCCTTAATGATGACGGCTCCGCACTATATACCCCTACTACATGGTCGCCTCAATGATGACGGCTCTGCACTATATACCACTACTACATGATCGCTTCAATGATGACGGCTCCGCACTATATACTACTACCACATGGTCACCTCAATGATGACGGCTCTGCACTATATACTACTACTACATGGTCGCCTTAATGATGACGGCTCCGCACTATATACCCCTACTACATGGTCACCTCAATGATGACGGCTCCGCACTATATACCACTACTACATGGTCACCTCAATGATGACGGCTCTGCACTATATACTACTACTACATGGTCGCCTCAATGATGACGGCTCTGCACTATATACCACTACTACATGGTCGCCTCAATGATGACGGCTCTGCACTATATACTACTACTACATGGTCGCCTTAATGATGACGGCTCCGCACTATATACCCCTACTACATGGTCGCCTCAATGATGACGGCTCTGCACTATATACTACTACTACATGGTCGCCTTAATGATGACGGCTCCGCACTATATACCACTACTACATGGTCACCTCAATTATGACGGCTCTGCACTATATACCACTACTACATGGTCACCTCAATTATGACGGCTCTGCACTATATACTACTACTACATGGTCACCTCAATGATTAAGGCTCTGCACTATATACCACTACTACATGGTCCCGTCCATGAAGACGGCTCCGCACTATATACTACTACTACATGGTCACCTCAATGATGACGGCTCTGCACTATATACTACTACTACATGGTCGCCTTAATGATGACGGCTCCGCACTATATACCCCTACTACATGGTCGCCTCAATGATGAAGGCTCTGCACTATATACTACTACCACATGGTCGCCTCAATGATGACGGCTCTGCACTATATACTACTACCACATGGTCGCCTCAATGATGAAGGCTCTGCACTATATACTACTACCACATGGTCGCCTCAATGATGACGGCTCCGCACTATATAATACTACCTCATGGTCACCTCAATGATGATGGCTCTGCACTATATACCACTACTACATGGTCACCTCAATGATGACGGCTCCGCACTATATACCACTACTACATGGTCACCTCCATGATGACGGCTCTGCACTATATACCACTACTACATGGTCAGCTCCATGATGAAGGCTCTGCACTATATACTACTACTACTACATGGTCACCTCTATTATGACGGCTCTGCACTGTATACCACTACTACATGGTCACCTCCATGATGATGGCTCTGCACTATATACCACTACTACATGGTCACCTCCATGATGATGGCTCCGCACTATATACCACTATTACATGGTCAGCTCCATGATGAACGTAGAAAAAAAGGACCACAGCAGCTCTCACCACTAGAGATGAGCAAACCTACTCAGCCACGCCCCTTTTTCGCCCGAGCGCCGCGATTTTCGAGTACTTCCGTACTCGGGCGAAAAGATTCAGGAGGCGCCGTGGGTGAGTGGGGGGTTGCAGCGGGGAGGAGAGGGAGAGAGAGAGGGCTCCCCCCTGTTCCCCGCTGCTATCCCCCGCTCCGCCACGCCTCCCCCCGCCCCCCGGTGCCCCCTGAATCTTTTCACTCGAGTACGGAAGTACTCGTAAATCGCGGTGCTCGATTGAGTAATTACTCGAAACGAGTATATTCGCTCATCTCTACTCACCACCAACCATATAGCGGGATCCCTTCAAGAAACATTAGCTGCACGCCTGAAATAGGGACTGAATCCAAAAATCCCAATGAGTGTAATCCAAAGAAAAACAGCATCAGGCAGCAAATTAGCTGCTGAAAGACTTTAATGCATAAGCATATCTTATGCACACCTCATACTTTTGGGACGTTTCGACCCAAAAGTAACCGGGTCTTTGTGAAGCCTACAACATTAAACATGGTGCGATATATATAATCCCCCTCCAATCACTGTGAAGATAGTAATTAACAAATACATACAGGTGTGTGACCTGTCATGGGCCTTTACCTCCCATCAAGGAGAGACCGCCAACAGTGGAGCCAAGGGGATGGAAATGCGCATGTCTGAAGTCAAATTGGGGGGCCTATTCACATTAAGAGGGCGTTCGGCGCATGTCCACAAACGGCGGATCCCACAGCAATAGCTGGGGCAATCGGCCTACACACGTCATTCTATGACGCGCGATCCTCCCGAGACTAGCTGTTCTCACGCATGTCCAGTACACTAGACTTACGGCCGATTGCCCCAGCTATCTATCTATCTATCTATCTATCTATCTATCTATCTATCTATCTATCTATCTATCTCATATCTATCTATCTATCTATCTATCTATCTATCTCTCTATCTATCTATCTCATATCTATCTATCTATCTATCTATCTATCTCTCTCATATCTATCTCATATCTATCTATCTCTCTATCTATCTATCTATCTATCTATCTCATATCTATCTCATATCTATCTATCTATCTCCTATCTATCTCATATCTATCTATTCATCTCATATCTATCTAATATCTATGTATCCATCTTATAACTATCTATCTACCTCATATCTACCTATCTATCTATCTATCTATCTATCTATCTATCTATCTATCTATCTATCTATCACATATCTATCTATCTATCTATCTCATATCTATCTATCTCATATCTATCTATCTCCTATCTATCTATCTATCTATCTCATATCTATCTATCTATCTATCTATCTATCTATCTATCTATCACATATCTATCTATCTATCACATATCTATCTATCTATCTATCTATCACATATCTATCTATCTATCACATATCTATCTATCTATCTCCTATCTATCTATCTCCTATCTATCTCCTATCTATCTATCTATCTATCTATCTATCTATCTCCTATCTATCTATCTATCTATCTATCTATCACATATCTATCTATCTATCACATATCTATCTATCTATCTATCTATCTATCTATCTATCTATCTATCACATATCTATCTATCTATCTATCACATATCTATCTATCTATCTCCTATCTATCTATCTCCTATCTATCTCCTATCTATCTATCTATCTATCTATCTATCTATCTATCTATCTATCTCATATCTATCTATCTATCTCCTATCTATCACATATCTATCTATCTCCTATCTATCTATCTATCTATCTATCTATCACATATCTATCTATCTATCTCATATCTATCTATCTCATATCTATCTATCTATCTATCTATCTCATATCTATCTATCTATCTATCTATCTATCACATATCTATCTATCTATCTCATATCTATCTATCTATCTATCTATCTATCTATCTATCTATCTATCTATCACATATCTATCTATCTCATATCTATCATCTATCTATCTATCTCCTATCTATCTATCTCCTATCTATCTATCTATCTATCTATCTATCTATCTATCTATCTATCTATCTCATATCTATCATCTATCTATCTCTCTCCTATCTATCTATCTCCTATCTATCTATCTCCTATCTATCTATCTATCTCCTATCTATCTATCTATCCCATATCTATCTATCTCATATCTATCTATCTATCTATCTATCTCCTATCTATCTATCTATCTATCTATCTATCTATCTATCTATCTATCTATCTATCTATCTATCTATCACATATCTATCTATCTCATATCTATCTATCTATCATCTATCTATCTATCTATCTATCTATCTATCTATCTATCTATCTATCTATATCTATCTATCTATCTATCATCTATCTATCTATATCTATCTATCTATCTATCTATCTATCTCCTATCTATCTATCTATCTATCTATCTATCTCATATCTATCTATCTATCTCCTATCTATCTCCTATCTATCTCCTATCTATTTCCTATCTATCTATCTATATCTATCTATCTCCTATCTATCTATCTCCTATCTATCTATCTCCTATCTCCTATCTATCTATCTATCTATCTATCTATCTATCTCCTATCTATCTATCTCCTATCTATCTATCTATCTATCTCATGTCTATCTATCTCATATCTATCTATCTATCTATCTATCTATCTATCTATCTATCTATCTATCTATCTCAGTAAAAGCAGTTGCATTGATACTTTTAAGGCAAGATTGGATCGACAACTTCAGCTAGTTCCTGTGAGAAGAGGTCAAACCAGGATAATACAATAAATAACCAATTTCCAGTCCTTCGTTACAATGTATCAGTTCAGAATACATTTCCCTTTACTGCTTTGGTTTCCTTTTTGCATTAGTAATCAGGGGATCCCTCCAGACGTCTCTGAGATTTCCCTCCTCCTACATCAGACGAGGTTGTATCAGTGCGATCCGAGCCTCTGAGCGATACAATGTGTCACCCGCAATAATCTGCATGTAGCACTGCTGACACTTGTGGTGCCCGCGTGATGCCCGCCTGTCACATGCCGTCGTATTAAGGGCATTGGCTCAGACACATTTTTAGCATCATCCTTGTAAACGTCAATAGCATTCGCTTGTGCAAGCGGAGGGGACACAGGAAAACCTTGTTTATAGATGGAAGACTCCCAGCCTTTTTGGGGAGGGGGTACATGGGAAGATCAAATGCAAGCAGTTAACCGCTTACGTGCTGCAAGAAAGAAACCGATGCCCAGGTGGTAATTGAGGAGGTGGGTGTCCATATGGCAATGACAAGTTATTCTGCATCCCCAGGTAATAAGGGACTCACCTGATTGACAGTGCTGCTGCTTCTTGCATTTGCAGAGGATCCCAGTCTGGATGCAGGAGATCTCAGGGATCTGTCAGACACAGGCAATGATAAGGGGGGATATAAGGAGGCTGGGGGGTGACAGTCACATAGAGCCCCACGTGTCAGCGCCTCCAGACAGGACAATCCCCGGCCCTGGTGTGGAGCTGTCTAAGGCTTGATCCCTTTTTGCTTTGCTGCCATCCTTGCTTGCTGTGAGTTCCTCCCCTCCCTCCACCCCAGTCAGTCGCTCATCTCCTCCCATTCTGTGATATTACAGGACCAGCAGTCTGCAGGCAGCACACAGGGGCTGCAGCGGGACAGCAGCAAGCACTGACTGCAAATACACCACATGCATCATAGGAGTCACCGGCACTCACTCAGCTTTTCCAGGCTCCTGAGCGGCAAATCTGCTTAGCAACACAACACCGATGGAAAGAATCTAGCGGAGTGTAATAGCGACCATATGGGTTGGCAACCAGCTTTCCAAAAACCCAGGGAGGGACATTTGACAGAAAAGGACGACTTTGAGGATATGTATTCAGTGGTGAACCTAAGGGTGGGGCCTGGCGGATATGTGCCAAGGGTGGGTAGCCAACATGCCACTTTGCCTTGGCCATGGTAATTAGATGTTGGGCCAGGGCAGCAAACTGAGACTCTGGCTGGATGAAGGAAATCCGCGCTGCAATCCCGGGCTTCGCTGTTGCAGACTTCATTGAATTCAAAGGTTTTCATTAGCGTGATTCTCGTGGGGTGTTACTATGTGCGAGAAAAGATAGGACTTGCGCTATCCTTCGGCTTTTTTTCTTCTTGCAAGTTTGAATGGTTACCAAAAAAAGACGTTTCACTGGCTCGTGCGCCTGTGTGTTTAAACAAGACCTATCTTCCCGCGTTTTCTTTCACCCTCCGGCGCTATGGCATGGAGTTTAAACGACCGGTGAAGGGGATGAAATTTCCCTCGCTGAGGCACAACTAGGCTCCATATTGGCGAGCGTCGTTGCGTCTACGGACGTCTGCGGTCGCCCTTAGGCTAATTTCACATGATGGTATTTGCGGTGATATTTCCGCGCAGTAAAAAGTCACAAGTAGAACGCAACCGAGCAACGCCTTCAATTTCAGTGGCTTCATTCAGACATTCATGTTTTCTCCACCTATATTGGCTGAATGATAGGGCCGTATCTTTTCCGTCCGTAGATAAAATCCGCCATCGTATTCTGTCGCCGATGTTCTATCTTTTCCGCCACAACGGTCATCTAAATACATGCATTAGAATTCAATGCTCCAGATGGTCCCAATTTTTGATGGTGGCTCTGGGGTGTGCAGCCACCCTGAGGGCTCAGTCACACGGGCGTCAAAATCACACAAAAAATCACAATGCAAAAAATCGTAGAAAAATTGCGCATAAATCACATGAATAGACGATTTTTCCGCTCTGATGTCCCGAGCTGTATCAGCATTGAAACAACGCCGATGAGCAACGGAACAAATGCACTACTAATTGGGAGTTCGGATATGAGAGAGAGATCAGGGCAGCAGCTCCAAACTCCCTCTGAACTGCAAGTTTGCATTTTTTAAATGTCCCGCTGTAAGCCCCTGTTAGTCCTGATGGGAATGAAGAAAGTCCCTGATAGTGATGAAGGGAACCTGTGATGGGGACTCCCTTCATCCCTGCCAGGGCTTCCCTTCATCTCCCTGGCGATTCCCATGCAGAGGAGAAGAAAGGATTCTCCCGCAGCGAGTATGGAGGAATTCCCCTGCAGAGGAGAAGAAGGGATTCCCTTGCAGTGGAGATAAAGGGGTTCCCCTGGAAAGGAGAAAAAAGGATTCCACCCGAAGCGGGGATGGAGAAGTTCCACTGCAGGGGAGAAGGGATACGCGACAGTTAGGAAAGAGTGCTCCTATTAGCAGCCCCAGTAGTTATACTGCTCCTGTTACCAGCCCCAGCAGTTACAGTTCCCATTGTTCATGGCCACAGTAGTTATAGTGCTCCTGTTAGTGGCCCCAGTAGTTATAGTGCTCCTGTTAGTGGCCCCAGTGGTTATAGTGCTCCTGTTAGCGGCCCCAGTAGTTATAGTGCTTCTGTTAGTGGCCCCAGTAGTAATAGTGCCCCTCTTAGCGGCCCCAGTAGTTATAGTGCCCCTATTAGCGACCCCAGTAGTTATAGTGCTCCTGTTACCGGCCCCAGTAGTTATAGTGCTCCTGTTACCGGCCCCAGTAGTTATAGTGCTCCTGTTAGCAGCCCCAGTAGTTATAGTGCTCCTGTTAGCAGCCCCAGTAGTTATAGTGCTCCTGTTACCGGCCCCAGTAGTTATAGTGGTCCTGTTAGTGGCCCCAGTAGTTATAGTGCCCCTGTTAGCGGCCCCAGCAGTAATAGTTCCCATTGTTCATGGCCCCAGTAGTTATAGTGCTCCTGTTAGTGGCCCCAGTAGTTATAGTGCTTCTGTTAGCGGCCCAAGTAGTTATAGTGCTTCTGTTAGCGGCCCCAGTAGTTATAGTGCCCCTGTTAGCGGCCCCAGTAGTTATAGTGCCCCTATTAGCGACCCCAGTAGTTATAGTGCTCCTGTTACCGGCCCCAGTAGTTATAGTGCTCCTGTTACCGGCCCCAGTAGTTATAGTGCTCCTGTTACCGGCCCCAGTAGTTATAGTGCCCCTGTTAGCGGCCCCAGTAGTTATAGTGCTCCTGTTACCGGCCCCAGTAGTTATAGTGCTCCTGTTACCGGCCCCAGTAGTTATAGTGCTCCTGTTACCGGCCCCAGTAGTTATAGTGTTCCTGTTACCGGCCCCAGTAGTTATAGTGCTCCTGTTACCGGCCCCAGTGGTTATAGTGCTCCTGTTAGCGGCCCCAGTAGTTATAGTGCCCCTGTTAGCGGCCCCAGTAGTTATAGTGCCCCTGTTAGCGGCCCCAGTAGTTATAGTGCCCCTGTTAGCGGCCCCATATAGTTATAGTGCCCCTGTTAATGGCCCCAGTAGTTATAGTGCTTCTGTTAGCGGCCCCAGTAGTTATAGTGCCCCTGTTAGCGCCCCTAGTAGTTATAGTGTTCCTGTTAGCGAGCCCAGTGGTTATACTGCTCCTGATAGCGGCCCCAGTAGTTATAGTGCTCCTGTTAGTGGCCCCAGTAGTTATAGTGCTTCTGTTAGCGGCCCCAGTAGTTATAGTGCCCCTGTTAGTGCCCCTAGTAGTTATAGTGTTCCTGTTAGCGAGCCCAGTGGTTATAGTGCCCCTGTTAGCGGTCTCAGTAGCTATAGTGCCCCTGTTAGCGCCCCTAGTAGTTATAGTGTTCCTGTTAGCGGCCCCAGTGGTTATAGTGCTTCTGTTAGCGGCCCCAGTAGTTATAGTGCCCCTGTTAGCGCCCCTAGTAGTTATAGTGCTCCTGTTAGCGACCCCAGTAGTTATAGTGCCCCTGTTAGCGGTCTCAGTAGTTATAGTGCCCCTGTTAGCGCCCCCAGTAGTTATAGTGCTCCTGTTAGCGGGCCCAGTGGTTATAGTGCTCCTGTTAGCGGCCCCAGTAGTTATAGTGCCCCTGTTAGCGGCCCCAGTAGTTATAGTGCCCCTGTTACCGGCCCCAGTAGTTATAGTGCCCCTGTTAGCGCCCCTAGTAGTTATAGTGCTCCTGTTAGCGACCCCAGTAGTTATAGTGCCCCTGTTAGCGGTCTCAGTAGTTATAGTGCCCCTGTTAGCGCCCCCAGTAGTTATAGTGCTCCTGTTAGCGGGCCCAGTGGTTATAGTGCTCCTGTTAGCGGCCCCAGTAGTTATAGTGCCCCTCTTAGTGGCCCCAGTAGTTATAGTTCTCCTGTTAGCGGCCCCAGTAGTTATAGTGCTCCTATTAGTGGCCCCAGTAGTTATAGTTCTCCTGTTAGCGGCCCCAGTAGTTATAGTGCCCCTCTTAGTGGCCCCAGTAGTTATAGTTCTCCTGTTAGTGGGCCCAGTAGTTATAGTGCCCCTGTTAGCGGCCCCAGTAGTTATAGTGCCCCTGTTAGCGGCCCCAGTAGTTATAGTGCTCCTGTTAGAGGCCCCAGTAGGTATAATGCTCCTGTTTCTGGCCCCAGTAGTTATAATGCCCTTGTTAGCGGCCCCAGTAGTTATAGTGCCCCTGTTAGCGCCCCCAGTAGTTATAGTGCTCCTGTTAGCGGCCCCTGTAGTTATAGTGGTCCTGTTAGTGGCCCCAGTAGTTATAGTGCTCCTGTTAGTGGGCCCAGTAGTTATAGTGCCCCTGTTAGCGGCCCCAGTAGTTATAGTGCCCCTGTTAGCGGCCCCAGTAGTTATAGTGCCCCTGTTACCGGCACCAGTAGTTATAATGCTCCTGTTAGCGGCCCCAGTGGTTATAGTGCTCCTGTTAGCGGCCCCAGTAGTTATAGTGGTCCTGTTAGTGGCCCCAGTAGTTATAGTGCCCCTGTTAGCGACCCCAGTAGTTATAGTGCTCCTGTTAGCGGCCCCAGTAGTTATAGTGCCCCTGTTACCGGCACCAGTAGTTATAATGCCCCTGTTACCAGCCCCAGTAGTTATAGTGCTCCTGTTAGCGGCCCCAGTAGTTATAGTGGTCCTGTTAGTGGCCCCAGTAGTTATAGTGCCCCTGTTAGCGGCCCCAGTAGTTATAGTGCCCCTGTTAGCGGCCCCAGTGGTTATAGTGCTCCTGTTACCGGCACCAGTAGTTATAGTGCCCCTGTTAGTGGCCCCAGTAGTTATAGTGCTCCTGTTAGCGCCCCCAGTAGTTATAGTGCCCCTGTTACCGGCACCAGTAGTTATAGTGCCCCTGTTAGTGGCCCCAGTAGTTATAGTGCCCCTGTTACCGGCACCAGTAGTTATAGTGCTCCTGTTAGCGGCCCCAGTGGTTATAGTGCTCCTGTTAGTGGCCCCAGTAGTTATAGTGCCCCTGTTACCAGCCCCAGTAGTTATAGTGCCCCTGTTAGCGGGCCCAGTAGTTATAGTGCTCCTGTTAGTGGTCCCAGTAGTTATAGTGCCCCTGTTACCAGCCCCAGTAGTTATAGTGCTCCTGTTACCGGCCCCAGTGGTTATAGTGTTCCTGTTTGCGGGCCCAGTGGTTATAGTGCTCCTGTTAGCGGCCCCAGTAGTTATAGTGTCCCTGTTACCGGCCCCAGTAGTTATAGTGCTCCTGTTACCGGCCCCAGTGGTTATAGTGCTCCTGTTAGCGGGCCCAGTAGTTATAGTGCTCCTGTTAGTGGCCCCAGTAGTTATAGTGCCCCTGTTACCAGCCCCAGTAGTTATAGTGCTCCTGTTACCGGCCCCAGTAGTTATAGTGTTCCTGTTACCGGCCCCAGTAGTTATAGTGCTCCTGTTACCGGCCCCAGTGGTTATAGTGCTCCTGTTAGCGGCCCCAGTAGTTATAGTGCCCCTGTTAGCGGCCCCAGTAGTTATAGTGCCCCTGTTAGTGGCCCCAGTAGTTATAGTGCCCCTGTTAGTGGCCCCAGTAGTTATAGTGCCCCTGTTAATGGCCCCAGTAGTTATAGTGCTTCTGTTAGCGGCCCCAGTAGTTATAGTGCCCCTGTTAGCGCCCCTAGTAGTTATAGTGCTCCTGTTAGCGAGCCCAGTGGTTATACTGCTCCTGTTAGCGGCCCCAGTAGTCATAGTGCTCCTGTTAGTGGCCCCAGTAGTTATAGTGCTTCTGTTAGCGGCCCCAGTAGTTATAGTGCCCCTGTTAGTGCCCCTAGTAGTTATAGTGTTCCTGTTAGCGAGCCCAGTGGTTATAGTGCCCCTGTTAGCGCCCCTAGTAGTTATAGTGTTCCTGTTAGCGGCCCCAGTGGTTATAGTGCTTCTGTTAGCGGCCCCAGTAGTTATAGTGTTCCTGTTAGCGCCCCTAGTAGTTATAGTGCTCCTGTTAGCGACCCCAGTAGTTATAGTGCCCCTGTTAGCGGTCTCAGTAGTTATAGTGCCCCTGTTAGCGCCCCCAGTAGTTATAGTGCTCCTGTTAGCGGGCCCAGTGGTTATAGTGCTCCTGTTAGCGGCCCCAGTAGTTATAGTGACCCTCTTAGTGGCCCCAGTAGTTATAGTTCTCCTGTTAGCGGCCCCAGTAGTTATAGTGCTCCTATTAGTGGCCCCAGTAGTTATAGTTCTCCTGTTAGCGGCCCCAGTAGTTATAGTGCCCCTCTTAGTGGCCCCAGTAGTTATAGTTCTCCTGTTACAAGCCCCAGTATTTATAGTGCTCCTGTTAGAGGCCCCAGTAGGTATAATGCTCCTGTTTCTGGCCCCAGTAGTTATAATGCTCCTGTTAGCGGGCCCAGTAGTTATAGTGCCCCTGTTAGCGGCCCCAGTAGTTATAGTGGTCCTGTTAGTGGCCCCAGTAGTTATAGTGCCCCTGTTAGCGGCCCCAGCAGTTATAGTGCCCCTGTTAGCGGCCCCAGTAGTTATAGTGCCCCTGTTACCGGCACCAGTAGTTATAATGCTCCTGTTAGCGGCCCCAGTGGTTATAGTGCTCCTGTTAGCGGCCCCAGTAGTTATAGTGGTCCTGTTAGTGGCCCCAGTAGTTATAGTGCCCCTGTTACCAGCCCCAGTAGTTATAGTGCTCCTGTTAGCGGCCCCAGTAGTTATAGTGGTCCTGTTAGTGGCCCCAGTAGTTATAGTGCTCCTGTTACCAGCCCCAGCAGTAATAGTTCCCATTATTCACGGCCCCAGTAGTTATAGTGCCCCTGTTAGCGCCCCCAGTAGTTATAGTGCCCCTGTTACCGGCACCAGTAGTTATAGTGCCCCTGTTAGTGGCCCCAGTAGTTATAGTGCCCCTGTTAGCGGCCCCAGTAGTTATAGTGCCCCTGTTAGCGCCCCCAGTAGTTATAGTGCCCCTATTAGCGACCCCAGTAGTTATAGTGCTCCTGTTACCGGCCCCAGTAGTTATAGTGCTCCTGTTACCGGCCCCAGTAGTTATAGTGCTCCTGTTACCGGCCCCAGTAGTTATAGTGCTCCTGTTACCGGCCCCAGTAGTTATAGTGCTCCTGTTACCGGCCCCAGTGGTTATAGTGCTCCTGTTAGCGGCCCCAGTAGTTATAGTGCCCCTGTTAGCGGCCCCAGTAGTTATAGTGCCCCTGTTAGCGCCCCCAGTAGTTATAGTGCTCCTGTTAGCGGGCCCAGTGGTTATAGTGCTCCTGTTAGCGGCCCCAGTAGTTATAGTGCCCCTCTTAGTGGCCCCAGTAGTTATAGTTCTCCTGTTAGCGGCCCCAGTAGTTATAGTGCTCCTATTAGTGGCCCCAGTAGTTATAGTTCTCCTGTTAGCGGCCCCAGTAGTTATAGTGCCCCTCTTAGTGGCCCCAGTAGTTATAGTTCTCCTGTTACCGGCACCAGTATTTATAGTGCTCCTGTTAGAGGCCCCAGTAGGTATAATGCTCCTGTTTCTGGCCCCAGTAGTTATAATGCCCTTGTTAGCGGCCCCAGTAGTTATAGTGCCCCTGTTAGCGCCCCCAGTAGTTATAGTGCTCGTGTTAGCAACCCCTGTAGTTATAGTGGTCCTGTTAGTGGCCCCAGTAGTTATAGTGCTCCTGTTAGCGGGCCTAGTAGTTATAGTGCCCCTGTTAGCGGCCCCAGTAGTTATAGTGGTCCTGTTAGTGGCCCCAGTAGTTATAGTGCCCCTGTTAGCGGCCCAAGTAGTTATAGTGCCCCTGTTAGCGGCCCCAGTAGTTATAGTGCCCCTGTTACCGGCACCAGTAGTTATAATGCTCCTGTTAGCGGCCCCAGTGGTTATAGTGCTTCTGTTAGCGGCCCCAGTAGTTATAGTCCTCCTGTTAGTGGCCCCAGTAGTTATAGTGCCCCTGTTAGCGACCCTAGTAGTTATAGTGCTCCTGTTAGCGGCCCCAGTAGTTATAGTGCCCCTGTTACCGGCACCAGTAGTTATAATGCCCCTGTTACCAGCCCCAGTAGTTATAGTGCTCCTGTTAGCGGCCCCAGTAGTTATAGTGGTCCTGTTAGTGGCCCCAGTAGTTATAGTGCCCCTGTTAGCGGCCCCAGTAGTTATAGTGCCCCTGTTAGCGGCCCCAGTGGTTATAGTGCTCCTGTTACCGGCACCAGTAGTTATAGTGCCCCTGTTAGTGGCCCCAGTAGTTATAGTGCTCCTGTTAGCGCCCCCAGTAGTTATAGTGCCCCTGTTACCGGCACCAGTAGTTATAGTGCCCCTGTTAGTGGCCCCAGTAGTTATAGGGCCCCTGTTACCGGCACCAGTAGTTATAGTGCTCCTGTTAGCGGCCCCAGTGGTTATAGTGCTCCTGTTAGTGGCCCCAGTAGTTATAGTGCCCCTGTTACCAACCCCAGTAGTTATAGTGCCCCTGTTAGCGGGCCCAGTAGTTATAGTGCTCCTGTTAGTGGCCCCAGTAGTTATAGTGCCCCTGTTACCAGCCCCAGTAGTTATAGTGCTCCTGTTACCGGCCCCAGTAGTTATAGTGTCCCTGTCACCGGCCCCAGTAGTTATAGTGCTCCTGTTACCGGCCCCAGTGGTTATAGTGCTCCTGTTAGCGGGCCCAGTAGTTATAGTGCTCCTGTTAGTGGCCCCAGTAGTTATAGTGCCCCTGTTACCAGCCCCAGTAGTTATAGTGCTCCTGTTACCAGCCCCAGTAGTTATAGTGTTCCTGTTACCGGCCCCAGTAGTTATAGTGCTCCTGTTACCGGCCCCAGTGGTTATAGTGCTCCTGTTAGCGGCCCCAGTAGTTATAGTGCCCCTGTTAGCGGCCCCAGTAGTTATAGTGCCCCTGTTAGCGGCCCCAGTAGTTATAGTGCCCCTGTTAGTGGCCCCAGTAGTTATAGTGCCCCTGTTCATGGCCCCAGTAGTTATAGTGCTTCTGTTAGCGGCCCCAGTAGTTATAGTGCCCCTGTTAGCGCCCCTAGTAGTTATAGTGTTCCTGTTAGCGAGCCCAGTGGTTATACTGCTCCTGTTAGCGGCCCCAGTAGTTATAGTGCTCCTGTTAGTGGCCCCAGTAGTTATAGTGCTTCTGTTAGCGGCCCCAGTAGTTATAGTGCCCTGTTAGTGCCCCTAGTAGTTATAGTGTTCCTGTTAGCGAGCCCAGTGGTTATAGTGCCCCTTTTAGCGCCCCTAGTAGTTATAGTGTTCCTGTTAGCGGCCCCAGTGGTTATAGTGCTTCTGTTAGCGGCCCCAGTAGTTATAGTGCCCCTGTTAGCGCCCCTAGTAGTTATAGTGCTCCTGTTAGCGACCCCAGTAGTTATAGTGCCCCTGTTAGCGGTCTCAGTAGTTATAGTGCCCCTGTTAGCGCCTCCAGTAGTTATAGTGCTCCTGTTAGCGGGCCCAGTGGTTATAGTGCTCCTGTTAGCGGCCCCAGTAGTTATAGTGCCCCTCTTAGTGGCCCCAGTAGTTATAGTTCTCCTGTTAGCGGCCCCAGTAGTTATAGTGCTCCTATTAGTGGCCCCAGTAGTTATAGTTCTCCTGTTAGCGGCCCCAGTAGTTATAGTGCCCCTCTTAGTGGCCCCAGTAGTTATAGTTCTCCTGTTACCAGCCCCAGTATTTATAGTGCTCCTGTTAGAGGCCCCAGTAGGTAAAATGCTCCTGTTTCTGGCCCCAGTAGTTATAATGCCCTTGTTAGCGGCCCCAGTAGTTATAGTGCCCCTGTTAGCGCCCCCAGTAGTTATAGTGCTCCTGTTAGCAGCCCCTGTAGTTATAGTGGTCCTGTTAGTGGCCCCAGTAGTTATAGTGCTCCTGTTAGCGGGCCCAGTAGTTATAGTGCCCCTGTTAGCGGCCCCAGTAGTTATAGTGGTCCTGTTAGTGGCCCCAGTAGTTATAGTGCCCCTGTTAGCGGCCCCAGTAGTTATAGTGCCCCTGTTAGCGGCCCCAGTAGTTATAGTGCCCCTGTTACCGGCACCAGTAGTTATAATGCTCCTGTTAGCGGCCCCAGTGGTTATAGTGCTCCTGTTAGCGGCCCCAGTAGTTATAGTGGTCCTGTTAGTGGCCCCAGTAGTTATAGTGCCCCTGTTACCAGCCCCAGTAGTTATAGTGCTCCTGTTAGCGGCCCCAGTAGTTATAGTGCTCCTGTTAGTGGCCCCAGTAGTTATAGTGCCCCTGTTAGCAGCCCCAGTAGTTATAGTGCTCCTGTTACCAGCCCCAGCAGTAATAGTTCCCATTATTCACGGCCCCAGTAGTTATAGTGCCCCTGTTAGCGCCCCCAGTAGTTATAGTGCCCCTGTTACCGGCACCAGTAGTTATAGTGCCCCTGTTAGTGGCCCCAGTAGTTATAGTGCCCCTGTTACCGGCACCAGTAGTTATACTGCTCCTGTTAGCGGCCCCAGTGGTTATAGTGCTCCTGTTAGTGGCCCCAGTAGTTATAGTGCCCCTGTTACCAGCCCCAGTAGTTATAGTGCCCCTGTTAGCGGGCCCAGTAGTTATAGTGCTCCTGTTAGTGGCCCCAGTAGTTATAGTGCCCCTGTTACCAGCCCCAGTAGTTATAGTGCTCCTGTTAGCGGCCCCAGTAGTTATAGTGGTCCTGTTAGTGGCCCCAGTAGTTATAGTGCCCCTGTTACCGGCACCAGTAGTTATAGTGCTCCTGTTAGCGGGCCCAGTAGTTATAGTGGTCCTGTTAGTGGCCCCAGTAGTTATAGTGTCCCTGTTAGCGGCCCCAGTGGTTATAGTGCTCCTGTTAGTGGCCCCAGTAGTTATAGTGCCCCTGTTACCAGCCCCAGTAGTTATAGTGCTCCTGTTAGCGGCCCCAGTAGTTATAGTGCCCCTGTTAGCACCCCCAGTAGTTATAGTGGTCCTGTTAGTGGCCCCAGTAGTTATAGTGGTCCTGTTAGTGGCCCCAGTAGTTATAGTGCCCCTGTTAGCGGCCCCGGTAGTTATAGTGCCCCTGTTACCAGCCACAGCAGTAATAGTTCCCATTATTCACGGCCCCAGTAGTTATAGTGCCCCTGTTACCGGCACCAGTAGTTATAGTGCCCCTGTTACCGGCACCAGTAGTTATAGTGCCCCTGTTACCGGCACCAGTAGTTATAGTGCTCCTGTTAGCGGCCCCAGTAGTTATAGTGCCCCTGTTAGCGGCCCCAGTAGTTATAGTGCCCCTGTTACCAGCCACAGCAGTAATAGTTCCCATTATTCACGGCCACAGTAGTTATAGTGCCCCTGTTACCGGCACCAGTAGTTATATTGCCCCTGTTAGCGGGCCAAGTAGTTATAGTGCTCCTGTTAGTGGCCCCAGTAGTTATAGTGCTCATGTTAGCGGGCCCAGTAGTTATAGTGCTCCTGTTAGTGGCCCCAGTTACCAGCCCCAGTAGTTGTAGTGCTCCTGTTACGGGCCCCAGTAGTTATAGTGCCTTAGTTAGTGGGTCCAGTGGTTACAGTGCTCCTGTGACTGGCCCCAGTAGTTAAAATGCCCTTGTTAGCAGCCCCAGTAGTTATAGTGCCCCTGTTAGCGGCCCCAGTAGTTATAGTGCCCCTGTTAGCGCCCCCAGTAGTTATATTGTCCCTGTTAGCGGCCCCAGTAGTTATAGTGCCCCTGTTAGCACCCCCAGTAGTTATAGTGCTCTTGTTAGCACCCCCAGTAGTTATAGTGCCCCTGTTAGCACCCCCAGTAGTTATAGTGCTCTTGTTAGCGGCCCCAATAGTTATAGTGCCCCTGTTACTGGCCCCAGTAGTTTTAGTGCCCCTGTTAGCGCCCCCAGTAGTTATAGTGCCCCTGTTAGCGGCCCCAGTAGTTATAGTGCCCCTGTTAGCGGCCCCAGTAGTTATAGTGCCCCTGTTAGCGGCCCCAGTAGTTATAGTGCCCGTGTTACCGGCCCCAGTAGTTATAGTGCTCCTGTTACCGGCCCCAGTAGTTATAGTGCCCCTGTTAGCGGCCCCAGTAGTTATAGTGCCCCTGTTAGCACCCCCAGTAGTTATAGTGCCCCTGTTAGCGGCCCCAGTAGTTATAGTGCTCTTGTTACCGGCCCCAATAGTTATAGTGCCCCTGTTAGCGGCCCCAGTAGTTATAGTGCTCCTGTTAGCGGCCCCAGTAGTTATAGTGCCCCTGTTAGCGGCCCCAGTAGTTATAGTGCTCCTGTTAGCGCCCCCAGTAGTTATATTGCCCCTGTTAGCGGCCCCAGTAGTTATAGTGCCCCTGTTAGCGGCCCCAGTAGTTATAGTCCCCCTGTTAGCGCCCCCAGTAGTTATATTGCCCCTGTTAGCGGCCCCAGTAGTTATAGTGCCCCTGTTAGCGGCCCCAGTAGTTATAGTGCCCCTGTTAGCGGCCCCAGTAGTTATAGTGCCCCTGTTAGCGGCCCCAGTAGTAATAGTGCTCTTGTTAGCGGCCCCAGTAGTTATTGTGCCCCTGTTAGCGGCCCCAGTAGTTATAGTGCCCCTGTTAGCGGCCCCAGTAGTTATAGTGCCCCTGTTAGCCGCCCCAGTAGTTATAGTGCCCCTGTTAGCGGCCCCAGTAGTTATAGTGCTCCTGTTAGCGCCCTCCAGCGGTTCTAGTTCTCCTCTTAGTGGCCCCAGTAGTTATAGAGTGAGAGTTATAACTGTGAGTTATAGATTGTATTGCAGACCAACCATCAGTCATGCTATTCTTCATCCCCCATACAGTTTCATTATTGTGCTGCTGACAGCAACGATTTTTGGTGCCTCCTAATAGTTGCCATCAGCCAACAAACGGACATCTTCCAGGTAGTTGGGTGATCGGCTAAACCTCATAGGGGCGCAGAGGCCTAACGTAAAGCTGCATGGCCCCAATGCTAAATCTGCACCAGAGCTCCCTGGTGTCTTTACATAGGGAAGAGAAAGCTTATGGGCCCGGCGTGACTGCGTCCTCTGCGCCCACTATAGCTATGCCCCCTCCACAGGCAGAGGATCAGGAGCGATCGGGAATAAACTGCCCAAATAACAGACTTTTGAAATACATTTTATCAATAAAACCGGTTGCAGAGATATACTCACCGTTATGATACATTCAAAAGGTCAGTGACTGTCTTATATATTTTGGGGATTTATCCAAGGTTTTCTGACATAACCATACACTGCATATACCAAATGTTTGTGACCTTTGGACAGGTACACCACTCTACAACACTTTCTTGAAAAGGGGTGTGGCTTGTTGTGAAGGGGCGTGAACCAACACATTTATGTAAAATTTACAACAGAAACTTGAGGAAATTATACCAGAAATCTGTTTTCTGTGTGGGGAGGAGCCAAGACGCGCCTAAACTCTGAAAAGGTATGTGTGCGCCTCTTCGTATACTAGGCTCATCGCGTGTCGATGGGCATAATATTCAGACCTATGTATTAGATGTTGGTCTTAGGGCTCCCACCCACTTGCGTTTTTTTTTAACGCGATTTTCAATGGGACTTTCTAATACTAATAGTGCATCACAAGTTGGTGCGAGGCTTAATTCAACATTAGAAAGTCCCACTGCTAATCATGTTAAAAGAAAACGCAAGTGGGTGTGAGCCCTTACAGAGGGTTACCAGATTGGATGTAATTGTAGCAAACTCCCAGCTACGAGAAGTATTAGGTCTGCATGGATTTTGTAAATGTTTCCATTCACTGACAGCAAACAGAAATACTTAAAATGGAGAGGAACTGAAACACAAAATACATTAAAAAGCTGTGAAACTTTTCCCTACACAATAACTAATGAGGTCACTTTAGGAAGACTAGACTGCGGTGCAAAACAAGGATGAGTTCGCAATTTCTGGTCGGGGATGTGGGAAGCAAAGGTTAATCGTTTCTCGTGAACTGGTTGCAGGATAACCAGATATCATTCCTCTGCGTGTTTGGTATGAAATGGCTAACCTCAGCATCCCCAGCCTCCAAAATCATACACCCACTGCTAAATATCAGACGCCCCATGTGTGTCAGATGTCCATCTCTGCTTGTCAGTGAACAGAAACATTCTTACACTCCTTGTCATAAAATATCAAGTTGTCATTTTGCTGCAGACCCGTCCGGAGGCTCCATCTCAGGCAGATCTGTAAATGATGAGAGTTGTGGTGATTAGATGAACGGTCTTGTTGCTGGAGGCCCTAACAGTGGTTCGCCCCTTGGTCTATAAAAGGCTCTCGGAGGCTCCTTGTGTGTAGTGACCTCTTCTTCCGCTTGTGCAGAGCTTGTTGACCACTAGACGTCTCTACGACACAGAGAAGAGCTGTCACCCCGTTACCAGAGTCTGAGAGGGGCGCATTATTGGGATGTGAGAAGCTGGATGGTCGTATCGATGAATTATCCCCCACCGGCCATTCTGACCAGACTGTTAGGAGGTGTTGGGACTAGAGGATGTGTGAGGGCACACAAGGTGACCGGGCTCAGGACGCCCCCTACAGACCACCAGTAGAGAGGAGCGTCTGACCAGCCTGTTAGGAGGTGTTGGGACCAGTGGATGTGTGAGGGCACACAAGGTGACCGGGCTCAGGACGCCCCCTACAGACCACCAGTAGAGAGGAGCGTCTGACCAGACTGTTAGGAGGTGTTGGGACCAGTGGATGGGGGCACACAAGGTGACCGGGCTCAGGACGCCCCCTACAGACCACCAGTAGAGAGGAGCGTCTGACCAGACTGTGAGGAGGTGTTGCGACCAGTGGATGGGGGTACAAAAGGGGACCAGGCTCAGGACACCCTACAGACCACCAGTAGAGAGGAGCATCTGACCGGACTGTTAGGAGGTGTTGGGACCAGTGGATGGGGGCACACAAGGTGACCGGGCTCAGGACGCCCCCTACAGACCACCAATAGAGAGGAGCGTCTGACCAGACTGTTAGGAGACGCTGGGACCAGTGGATGGGGGTACAAAAGGGGACCAGGCTCAGGACACCCCCTACAGACCACCAGTAGAGAGGAGCATCTGACCGGACTGTTAGGAGGTGTTGGGGCCAGTGGATGGGGGCACAAAAGGGGACCAGGCTCAGGACACCCTCAACAGACCACTAGTGGAGAGGACCGTCTGATTGCCCGAAAAGCACCAGCAGCTCCAACTATTTTGTTGTCCACCATCCAGAGACACATTTCATGTACGGCCTTTGACACTCACCATCGCCTCCATTTACAGTGGTGTCTGGAGACCTAGGAGTGGTGTGATGGTCTGGGGGGCCATCACATATGACAGTCAGTCCCCCTAGTAGTGGTACAAGGGACAATGACAGCTCAGTGATATGTTCAGGACATCCTGTAGCCACATGTGTTCCTCTCATGGCGGCTTCCAGCAGGATAATGCTCATCGAGCAAAACGCGCCATTGTGGAGGAGAGCGCAGGGATCACAAAATGGATGTCACAGGTGGCTCTGCAATCTCTCCCAACAATGGCCGCAAAGGTGTCCCACCCGGTTGCAGCACAGTAGCACAAAATACAGATACATTTCTTATTAAGATGAATGGTGGTTTGTCACGTGACACCAGCACTTTATCCGTGACTGCAGTAGTCAATGGCAGGAAAAAATTCGACACGAGTCCTGGTAACTCTTTTGTCAGCAAACCCGAAGTGCACAGTTTACTTAAGTATTTTAAAGTAGTTGAAACACGGTACAGTTCACAATTTCAGTCTTGTAAAATGATAGCAGAACAGACGGTTATGCAGAACAGTTGATTCATTTGTGAACACAATTTCCTCTTCAACGCTCTCTCTCTATTTGGAACTTGAGAGGTTACTCAGTATGAATTCCCACAGGCCTAGTTATCTGTTGGGCTACTGTAGATTAAGCAGGTGTTGAAATTAGAGTTAAGATGGCCGCTTTACTATCCTTGGCTTTGAATTCACCGGGTTTTGTGTAGCTCACTTTTTTAGTGGAACGGCTTCAATCTCACTCCTCCACACTGCTGGTAAGACTAGGGAGCTGGTGAATCCTGGCTTCCCTGGAGAGAAACACTTGGTTCAGCTGCTCGCAATGCAGACCTCCTCCCTGCACGACCTCCTCCGATGACTCCCTTTGCAGACTGACTACTGAAGACTGCTCCGACTCCTCCTTTCCTTCCTGCTTTGTTCCCGCACTTTCTCTCCACTCCTCCCCCTCAGCATAGAGGCTCACTGTCTAGTTTCCCGCTCTAGACTCTAACCACACCCCCTGACCAATCAGTGGGGGCATGACATACAGCCAAACAGCAGCCAGCTGTTGTCAAGCTTTTAGCTTAAAGGGGTTGTCTCGCGGCAGCAAATGGGGTTATACACTTCTGTATGGCCATATTAATGCACTTTGTAATATACATCGTGCATTAAATATGAGCCATACAGAAGTTATTCACTTACCTGCTCCGTTGCTAGCGTCCCCGTCGCCATGGATCCATCTAAATTCGCTGTCTTCTGGCGTTTTTAGACGCGCTTGCGCAGTCCGGTCTTCTGCCTGGTGAATGGGGCCACTCGTGCCGGAGAGCTGGTCCCGCGTCGTCATCGTAGCTCCGCCTCGTCACGTGTGCCGATTCCAGCCAATCAGGAGGCTGGAATCGGCAATGGACCGCACAGAGCCCACGGTGCACCATGGGAGAAGACCCGCGGTGCATTGTGGGTGAAGATCCCGGTGGCCATCTTGGAGAAGGAAGAAAGAAGTCGTCGCAGAGCGGGGATTCGGGTAAGTAATATATATATATTTTTTTAACCCATCCCTTGGGTTTGTCTCGCGCCGAATGGGGGGCCTATTGAAAAAAAAAAAAACGTTTCGGCGCGAGACAACCCCTTTAAGAAGGGGAGAAACCGGGCTTCTCTGATGTAAGGTGCCTCCTATGCCTTCTTGAAGCACATAGGCAGGTGTGACAGGACAATGTGTGGCTATTCTGGAGGACCCTCTGGGCCACTACATGGGTCAAAGGAATGTCCCCACAACATTTTCACACTTCTGTGGCTGTCTGGTCGACAGAACATGTATGGGACCATCTGGGATGCTCACTTCCACAGCCTATGACTCTAGAGGCTCCAGCATTAACCTTTTCCCACCACAGGATATAAGAGTCGTAAAGTCTAAAATCACTAAGGGGTTAATTCCTGTTTGGTTTTGCAGGTGAACAGCAGTTTTACCTGCAGAACCGTGTGGTCATTAAAGGGGTTTTCTCACTTTATACTATTGGTGATCTATCCTCTATAGAGGATCGGTAGGGATCTGCTGCTCAAGATCACCGCCAATCACTATGGACAGTGCAGGAAGCAGAAAGCGCTGAACATAGCACTGTGGCCCGGGTTGGTACTGCAATGGCAGCTCCCGTTGAATTCAAGCCCCTCTAAAAAACATCTTAAGGGTGCCTACCCACTAGTGATATTGTTTCTTGCGAGGAAAGGCTTGAAATATAAGCCCTTCCCTGAAAATCAGCCCGGCACAGCAGTCGTCCTCTGTGTTCTGGAGGCCGGGGATGGAAAAATCCCCACCCCCAGAAAGCGCTGGTCTCATTGGCTGAGTGCTCAGGCAATCACAGGCAGCGCTCAGCTGTCATTCAATGGCTGAGCGCAAATAATGAGGCGCAAATATTTTGTGCACAAATGTGGTCATCTGAAGAAGCCCAGATAAGCTCCAAAAAAGAAAAGAAGTGGCCCAATAGAAATCAATGTGCTTTTAGCACCACATATTATGCTTGTGAAAAATGTGTGCGTCATACATGCACAACATATGCCGTGTGAGACCGAAGTATACTACAAAGCTACTGAACTTTCCATATTATGATGATTAAAGGGGTTTTCTGAGTTAAAAAAAAAGCTAGCCCAAACATGCCCCACACCGCAGCACAAATGATGAGCCCATTGAAGTGAAAAAAAATCATTGTTCCTGGATGCTGTGATCCCAGAGAGCCCTTTGTTATAGTTTATGCTCTGGATCTGAGGGGCGTGTCTATGTATTCTGCTATGCAGATTAGCTGTGGAGGCTATGTGTGAAGCCCCTCCCCCTAGACACTGCTCACAGCTCCTGTGCTTGTAACCTCTAGCACTGAGCGCCACTGGCCAACCATGTAAAACCATTATATAGCACAGCTTTCTCAGCTTACCAATGGCCGGTGGAGTGTCTGACTGTCAAGGACGGGGACTGGCTAATGGGAGTTGTGGGGCCTACCTGCAGCCTAGGTCCTCCAGGACAGCGGCGTAACTATACAGGGTGCAGGGGATGCGGGTGCACCCAGGCCCAGGAGCCTTAGGGGGCCGATAAGGCCCCTCTTCTCCATATAAGGAGCCCAGTACTATGAATAAGGCATTATAGCTGGGGGCCCTGTTACAGGTTTTGCATTGGGGCCCAGGAGCTTCAAGTTACGCCTCTGCTCCAGGGGTATCTTGCATCTCCATCATCAGCCAAGATCGGCCTCTCATAGACTGTTGTGTCTCCTGCTGTTACCAAACGGATCTCCTTTCCGCCTCTAGACTTGGACTCACTACTGGAAAGGAGCTCGCACCCATCATCCGATTCACCTAGTTTATTAATGTTACGCGGAGCTTGCGTTCTCCCTGAGTGCTGGTGAACAATCAGTGGACCTCACTGTAATGGCGTCTGTGTGTCTTGTTTCATGTGGGCTGTCTCTGTGTGTCTTGTTTCATGTGGGCTGTCTCTGTGTGTCTTGTTTCATGTGGGTTGTCTGTGTGTGTCGATCATTGTCTGGTGTTTGTAGTGTGTCCGCTACACTAACCTATGCAGGGTTTCGGTCTGTCACTCCCTAGCTGAATTAGGATTGGTTGAGGGGTCAAGTTGGGGAGAGATTAGACAGCAGAATGGGAGGAGGAAAAAAAGGCACTAAAAAAAGTTAGTTGGAGTAAGGCAAGAAGATCAAGAGGATGGGAACCTCGGGGGAAGCAGGCCCCAAGAGTGGTTCAGTGGATCCTGGGCAAATGGCCATTGGAACCCAGTGACCGGTTAACTAAGATTTAACTGGCTCTTGTCCAGGAATACAACTAGTATAATATTGCTCCCCTATGTACAAGACAATAATTACTATAATACTGCCTCCTGTGTACAAGAATATAACTACTATAATACTGCTCCCTATGTACAAGAATAAAACTACTATAATACTGCCTCCTATGTACAATAATACAACTACTATAATACTGCCCCCTATGTACAAGAATATAACTACTATAATACTGCCCCCTATGTACAAGAATATGACTACTATAATACTGCCCCTATGTACAAGAATATAACTACTATAATACTGCCCCCTATGTACAAGAATATAACTACTATAATACCGCCCCCTATGTACAAGAATATAACTACTATAATACTGCCTCCTATGTACAAGAATATAACTACTATAATACTGCCCCCTATGTACAAGAATATAACTACTATAATACTGCCCCCTATGTACAAGACTATAACTACTATAATACTGCCCCCTATGTACAAGAATATAACTACTATAATACCGCCCCCTATGTACAAGAATATAACTACTATAATACCGCCCCCTATGTACAAGAATATAACTACTATAATACTGCCTCCTATGTACAAGAATATAACTACTATAATACTGCCCCCTATGTACAAGAATATAACTACTATAATACCGCCCCCTATGTACAAGAATATAACTACTATAATACTGCCTCCTATGTACAAGAATATAACTACTATAATACTGCCTCCTATGTACAAGAATATAACTACTATAATACTGCCCCATATGTACAAGAATATAACTACTATAATATTGCCCACTATGTACAAGAATATAACTACTATAATACTGCCCCCTATGTACAAGAATATAACTACTAAAATACCGCCCCCAATGTACAAGAATATAACTGCTATAATACTGCCTCCTATGTACAAGAATATAACTACTATAATACCGCCCCCTATGTACAAGAATATAACTACTATAATACTGCCCCCTATGTACAAGAATATAACTACTAGAATACTGTTTCTATATACAAGAATATAACTACTATAATACTGCTCCCTATGTACAAGAATATAACTACTATAATACTGCCCCCTATGTACAAGACTATAACTACTATAATACTGCTCCTATAAACAAGAATATAACTACTATAATACTGCCTCCTATGTACAAGAATATAACTACTATAATACTGCCCACTATGTACAAGAATATAACTACTATAATACCGCCCCCAATGTACAAGAATATAACTGCTATAATACTGCCTCCTATGTACAAGAATATAACTACTATAATACCGCCCCCTATGTACAAGAATATAACTACTATAATACTGCCCCCTATGTACAAGAATATAACTACTAGAATACTGTTTCTATATACAAGAATATAACTACTATAATACTACCTCCTATGTACAAGAATATAACTACTGTAATACTGCCCCCTATGTACAAGAATATAACTACTATAATACTGCCTCCTATGTACAAGAATATAACTACTATAATACTGCCCCCTATGTACAAGAATATAACTACTATAATACCGCCCCCTATGTACAAGAATATAACTACTATAATACTGCCTCCTATGTACAAGAATATAACTACTATAATACTGCCCCCTATGTACAAGAATATAACTACTATAATACTGCCCCCTATGTACAAGAATATAACTACTATAATACTGCCCCCTATGTACAAGAATATAACTACTATAATACTGACCCCTATGTACAAGAATATAACTACTATAATACTGCCCCATATGTACAAGAATATAACTACTATAATACTGCCCGCTATGTATAAGAATATAACTACTATAATACTGCCCCCTATGTACAAGAATATAACTACTATAATACCGCCCCCAATGTACAAGAATATAACTGCTATAATACTGCCTCCTATGTACAAGAATATAACAACTATAATACTGCCCCCTATGTACAAGAATATAACTACTAGAATACTGTTTCTATATACAAGAATATAACTACTATAATACTGCTCCCTATGTACAAGAATATAACTACTATAATACTGCCCCCTATGTACAAGAATATAACTACTATAATACTGCTCCTATGTACAAGAATATAACTACTATAATACTGCCTCCTATGTACAAGAATATAACTACTATAATACTGCCCCATATGTACAAGAATATAACTACTATAATACTGCCTCCTATGTACAAGAATATAACTACTATAATACTGCCCCCTATGTACAAGAATATAACTACTATAATACCGCCCCCTATGTACAAGAATATAACTACTATAATACTGCCTCCTATGTACAAGAATATAACTAGTATAATACTGCCTCCTATGTACAATAATATAACTACTATAATACTGCCTCCTATGTACAAGAATATAACTACTATAATACTGCTCCTATGTACAAGAATATAACTACTATAATACGGCTCCTCTGTACAAGAATATAACTACTATAATACTGCTCCTATGTACAAGAATATAACTACTATAATACTGCTCCTATGTACAAGAATATAACTACTATAATACTGCTGCCTATGTACAAGAATATAACTACTATAATACTGCCCCCTATGTACAAGAATATAACTACTATAATACTGCCTCCTATGTACAAGAATATAACTACTATAATACTGCCACTATGTACAAGAATATAACTACTATAATACTGCTCCTATGTACAAGACTATAACTACTATAATACTGCTGCCTATGTACAAGAATATAACTACTATAATACTGCCCCCTATGTACAAGAATATAACTGCTATAATACTGCCTCCTATGTACAAGAATATAAGTACTATAATACTGCCACTATGTACAAGAATATAACTAATATAATACTGCCCTCTATGTACAGGAATATAACTACTATAATACTGCCCCCTATGTACAAGAATATAACTACTATAATACTGCTCCATATGTACAAGAATATAACTACTATAATACTGCCCCTATGTACAAGAATATAACTACTATAATACTGCCACTATGTACAAGAATATAACTTATATAATACTGCCCTCTATGTACAGGAATATAACTACTATAATACTGCCCCCTATGTACAAGAATATAACTACTATAATACTGCCCCTATGTACAAGAATATAACTACTATAATACTGCCACTATGTACAAGAATATAACTAATATAATACTGCCCTCTATGTACAGGAATATAACTACTATAATACTGCCCCCTATGTACAAGAATATAACTACTATAATACTGCCCCCTATGTACAAGAATATAACTACTATAATACCGCCCCCTATGTACAAGAATATAACTACTATAATACTGCCCCCTATGTACAAGAATATAACTACTAGAATACTGTTTCTATATACAAGAATATAACTACTATAATACTGCTCCCTATGTACAAGAATATAACTACTATAATACTGCCCCCTATGTACAAGACTATAACTAGTATAATACTGCTCCTATAAACAAGAATATAACTACTATAATACTGCCTCCTATGTACAAGAATATAACTACTATAATACTGCCCACTATGTACAAGAATATAACTACTATAATACCGCCCCCAATGTACAAGAATATAACTGCTATAATACTGCCTCCTATGTACAAGAATATAACTACTATAATACCGCCCCCTATGTACAAGAATATAACTACTATAATACTGCCCCCTATGTACAAGAATATAACTACTAGAATACTGTTTCTATATACAAGAATATAACTACTATAATACTACCTCCTATGTACAAGAATATAACTACTGTAATACTGCCCCCTATGTACAAGAATATAACTACTATAATACTGCCTCCTATGTACAAGAATATAACTACTATAATACTGCCCCCTATGTACAAGAATATAACTACTATAATACCGCCCCCTATGTACAAGAATATAACTACTATAATACTGCCTCCTATGTACAAGAATATAACTACTATAATACTGCCCCCTATGTACAAGAATATAACTACTATAATACTGCCCCCTATGTACAAGAATATAACTACTATAATACTGCCCCCTATGTACAAGAATATAACTACTATAATACTGACCCCTATGTACAAGAATATAACTACTATAATACTGCCCCATATGTACAAGAATATAACTACTATAATACTGCCCGCTATGTATAAGAATATAACTACTATAATACTGCCCCCTATGTACAAGAATATAACTACTATAATACCGCCCCCAATGTACAAGAATATAACTGCTATAATACTGCCTCCTATGTACAAGAATATAACAACTATAATACTGCCCCCTATGTACAAGAATATAACTACTAGAATACTGTTTCTATATACAAGAATATAACTACTATAATACTGCTCCCTATGTACAAGAATATAACTACTATAATACTGCCCCCTATGTACAAGAATATAACTACTATAATACTGCTCCTATGTACAAGAATATAACTACTATAATACTGCCTCCTATGTACAAGAATATAACTACTATAATACTGCCCCATATGTACAAGAATATAACTACTATAATACTGCCTCCTATGTACAAGAATATAACTACTATAATACTGCCCCCTATGTACAAGAATATAACTACTATAATACCGCCCCCTATGTACAAGAATATAACTACTATAATACTGCCTCCTATGTACAAGAATATAACTAGTATAATACTGCCTCCTATGTACAATAATATAACTACTATAATACTGCCTCCTATGTACAAGAATATAACTACTATAATACTGCTCCTATGTACAAGAATATAACTACTATAATACGGCTCCTCTGTACAAGAATATAACTACTATAATACTGCTCCTATGTACAAGAATATAACTACTATAATACTGCTCCTATGTACAAGAATATAACTACTATAATACTGCTGCCTATGTACAAGAATATAACTACTATAATACTGCCCCCTATGTACAAGAATATAACTACTATAATACTGCCTCCTATGTACAAGAATATAACTACTATAATACTGCCACTATGTACAAGAATATAACTACTATAATACTGCTCCTATGTACAAGACTATAACTACTATAATACTGCTGCCTATGTACAAGAATATAACTACTATAATACTGCCCCCTATGTACAAGAATATAACTGCTATAATACTGCCTCCTATGTACAAGAATATAAGTACTATAATACTGCCACTATGTACAAGAATATAACTAATATAATACTGCCCTCTATGTACAGGAATATAACTACTATAATACTGCCCCCTATGTACAAGAATATAAGTACTATAATACTGCTCCATATGTACAAGAATATAACTACTATAATACTGCCCCTATGTACAAGAATATAACTACTATAATACTGCCACTATGTACAAGAATATAACTAATATAATACTGCCCTCTATGTACAGGAATATAACTACTATAATACTGCCCCCTATGTACAAGAATATAACTACTATAATACTGCCCCTATGTACAAGAATATAACTACTATAATACTGCCACTATGTACAAGAATATAACTAATATAATACTGCCCTCTATGTACAGGAATATAACTACTATAATACTGCCCCCTATGTACAAGAATATAACTACTATAATACTGCCCCCTATGTACAAGAATATAACTACTATAATACTGCCTCCTATGTAATAGAATATAACTACTATAATACTGCCCCCTATGTACAAGACTATAACTACTATAATACTGCCCCCTATGTACAAGAATATAACTACTATAATACTGCCCCCTATGTACAAGACTATAACTACTATAATACTGCTCCTATGTACAAGAATATAACTACTATAATACTGCCTCCTATGTACAAGAATATTACTACTATAATACCGCTCCCTATATACAAGAATATAACTACTATAATACTGCCCCTATGTACAAGAATATAACTACTATAATACTGCTCCTATGTACAAGAATATAACTACTATAATACTACCCCCTATGTATAAGAATATAACTACTATAATACTGCTCCTATGTACAAGAATATAACTACTATAATACTGTCCCCTATGTACAAGAATATAACTACTATAATACTGCTCTCCATATACAAGAATATAACTACTATAATACTGCCTCCTATGTACAAGAATATAACTACTATAATACTGTCCTCTATGTACAAGAATATAACTGCTATAATACTGCTCCTATGTACAAGAATATAGCTACTATAATACTGCCCCTATGTACAAGAATATAACTACTATAATACTGCCAATATGTACAAGAATATAACTACTATAATACCGCCCCCTATGTACAAGAATATAACTACTATAATACTGCCCCCCTATGTACAAGAATATAACTACTATAATACTGCCACTATGTACAAGAATATAACTACTATAATACCGCCCCCTATGTACAAGAATATAACTACTATAATACTGCCCCCTATGCACAAGAATATAACTACTATAATACTGCCCACTATGTACAAGAATATAACTACTAGAATACTGTTTCTATATACAAGAATATAACTACTATAATACTGCCTCCTATGTACAAGAATATAACTACTATAATACTGCCCCTATGTACAAGAATATAACTACTATAATACTTCCTCCTATGTACAAGAATATAACTACTATAATACTGCCCCCTATGTACAAGAATATAACTACTATAATACCGCCCCCTATGTACAAGAATATAACTACTATAATACTGCCTCCTATGTACAAGAATATAACTACTATAATACTGCCTCCTATGTACAAGAATATAACTACTATAATACTGCCCCATTTGTACAAGAATATAACTACTATAATATTGCCCACTATGTACAAGAATATAACTACTATAATACTGCCCCCTATGTACAAGAATATAACTACTATAATACCGCCCCCAATGTACAAGAATATAACTGCTATAATACTGCCTCCTATGTACAAGAATATAACTACAATAATACCGCCCCCTATGTACAAGAATATAACTACTATAATACTGCCCCCTATGTACAAGAATATAACTACTAGAATACTGTTTCTATATACAAGAATATAACTACTATAATACTGCTCCCTATGTACAAGAATATAACTACTATAATACTGCCCCCTATGTACAAGAATATAACTACTATAATACTGCTCCTATAAACAAGAATATAACTACTATAATACTGCCTCCTATGTACAAGAATATAACTACTATAATACTGCCCACAATGTACAAGAATATAACTACTATAATACCGCCCCCAATGTACAAGAATATAACTGCTATAATACTGCCTCCTATGTACAAGAATATAACTACTATAATACCGCCCCCTATGTACAAGAATATAACTACTATAATACTGCCCCCTATGTACAAGAATATAACTACTAGAATACTGTTTCTATATACAAGAATATAACTACTATAATACTGCCTCCTATGTACAAGAATATAACTACTGTAATACTGCCCCCTATGTACAAGAATATAACTACTATAATACTGCCTCCTATGTACAAGAATATAACTACTATAATACTGCCCCCTATGTACAAGAATATAACTACTATAATACTGCCTCCTATGTACAAGAATATAACTACTATAATACTGCCCCCTATGTACAAGACTATAACTACTATAATACTGCCCCCTATGTACAAGAATATAACTACTATAATACTGCCCCCTATGTACAAGACTATAACTACTATAATACTGCTCCTATGTACAAGAATATAACTACTATAATACTGCCCCCTATGTACAAGAATATAACTACTATAATACTGCCCCCTATGTACAAGACTATAACTACTATAATACTGCTCCTATGTACAAGAATATAACTACTATAATACTGCCTCCTATGTACAAGAATATAACTACTATAATACTGCCTCCCATCCACAAGAATATAACTACTATAATACTGCCCCCTATGTACAATAATATAACTACTGTAATACTGCCCCCTATGTACAAGAATATAACTACTATAATACTGCTCCCTATGTACAATAATATAACTACTGTAATACTGCCCCCTATGTTCAATAATATAACTACTATAATACTGCCCCCTATGTACAAGAATATAACTACTATAATACTGCCTCCCTATGTACAATAATATAACTACTATAATACTGCCCCCTATGTACAATAATATAACTACTATAATACTGCCCCCTATGTACAAGAATATAACTACTATAATACTGCCTCCTATGTACAAGAATATAACTACTATAATACTGCCTCCTATGTACAAGAATATAACTACTATAATACTGCCCCCTATGTACAAGAATATAACTACTATAATACCGCCCCCTATGTACAAGAATATAACTACTATAATACTGCCTCCTATGTACAAGAATATAACTACTATAATACTGCCTCCTATGTACAAGAATATAACTACTATAATACTGCCCCATATGTACAAGAATATAACTACTATAATATTGCCCACTCTGTACAAGAATATAACTACTATAATACCGCCCCCTATGTACAAGAATATAACTACTATAATACTGCCTCCTATGTACAAGAATATAACTACTATAATACTGCCTCCTATGTACAAGAATATAACTACTATAATACTGCCCCATATGTACAAGAATATAACTACTATAATACCGCCCCCAATGTACAAGAATATAACTGCTATAATACTGCCTCCTATGTACAAGAATATAACTACTATAATACCGCCCCCTATGTACAAGAATATAACTACTATAATACTGCCCCCTATGTACAAGAATATAACTACTAGAATACTGTTTCTATATACAAGAATATAACTACTATAATACTGCTCCCTATGTACAAGAATATAACTACTATAATACTGCCCCCTATGTACAAGAATATAACTACTATAATACTGCTCCTATAAACAAGAATATAACTACTATAATACTGCCTCCTATGTACAAGAATATAACTACTATAATACTGCCCACTATGTACAAGAATATAACTACTATAATACCGCCCCCAATGTACAAGAATATAACTGCTATAATACTGCCTCCTATGTACAAGAATATAACTACTATAATACCGCCCCCTATGTACAAGAATATAACTACTATAATACTGCCCCCTATGTACAAGAATATAACTACTAGAATACTGTTTCTATATACAAGAATATAACTACTATAATACTGCCTCCTATGTACAAGAATATAACTACTGTAATACTGCCCCCTATGTACAAGAATATAACTACTATAATACTGCCTCCTATGTACAAGAATATAACTACTATAATACTGCCCCCTATGTACAAGACTATAACTACTATAATACTGCCCCCTATGTACAAGAATATAACTACTATAATACTGCCCCCTATGTACAAGAATATAACTACTATAATACTGCCCCCTATGTACAAGACTATAACTACTATAATACTGCCCCCTATGTACAAGAATATAACTACTATAATACTGCCCCCTATGTACAAGAATATAACTACTATAATACTGCCTCCTATGTACAAGAATATAACTACTATAATACTGCCCCCTATGTACAAGACTATAACTACTATAATACTGTCCCTATGTACAAGAATATAACTACTATAATACTGCCCCCTATGTACAAGAATATAACTACTATAATACTGCCTCCTATGTACAAGAATATAACTACTATAATACTGCCTCCCATCCACAAGAATATAACTACTATAATACTGCCCCCTATGTACAATAATATAACTACTGTAATACTGCCCCCTATGTACAAGAATATAACTATTATAATACTGCTCCCTATGTACAATAATATAACTACTGTAATACTGCCCCCTATGTACAATAATATAACTACTATAATACTGCCCCCTATGTACAAGAATATAACTACTATAATACTGCCCCCTATGTACAAGAATATAACTACTATAATACTGCCTACTATTTTTTGGACCAGAATTTGAACTCGTCTTGGTCTCGCTTCTTTCCAAAAAAGTAGACAAAAATATCAGAGGCACATCATAAATATGTCTACCGTCATGCACTCTATTTTAGTTATTCGCCTCCAATATATGGGTGTTAACTGTGAAAATTTTCCATACAAAAATGTGGTTCTTGTCCTTTCATGTTAAGGGATTCCGCTCTCAGGGCCGAGCAACTTTTAATGGGTTAAGTCATTAATGGTAAGCCATTATGTCTATAATTAGTTCGGCATTATGTAGTCAGCGTAATTAGCAGCTTAATATAGTAGCGGAATATTCTAGGTCAGAAGGAAGAATCCTGGATCCTGTGTGAACATAGATGATAAGTGATGTTGTCTTTTTTTCATTAGGGAACACAGTGGGTACATTTCCAGGGGGTCTTTGATAGAATGTATTCAGTACGGAAGAAGTATTAGTGGATGAAAATACGAAAACCGAAGTCCAGTTATGGTCTTAAATATGTATTTTTTAGATATAGGTTTGATGTCCACCATTAGAGGGTCAGTCTGCTGTTTTATCTCTCCTCCATATTTTACACTGCTTTGTCAGATTGTCAGCTGTGTGGACGCCCAATCCTACAAAAACCATTGAATTACAGTAAAAAGGGGATCCAGGTAGAAAATTATTTGAAATCAGCTCAAAGTTGCAACAAAAAATGAAAAACTCCATATTCACCCCACTCGATCCCCCCCCACTCCCGTTCCACTGGTGCTCAGTCTCCAGCTGTTCTCCACTTGCTGCATTGATGAAGCCATGGACACCACAGACATGTGACCACTGTAGTCAATCACCATCTCATGTTTCTTATCTGTCCTTGATGCAGTGGGGTGGTCCCAGATTTTGAGGGCTGTTCCACCATCCCAGGAGGCAAGAGTTATAGTATGTCCTTGTAGTGACCTGAATTAGGGTCTCTACAGCACCTTTTATGGTCACTTCTGGGTGTATATGTGTTCATTCATTGTAAATGTTAAAATGTGTTTTTTGCACTTATGGTTGTCCATTTATTCACCACTGTATTTTGTTCGCTTTCAGGTCTCCCTCCCCATTGGGTCTCCCATCATCTAGCAGCAGAGTAGAGAAAGCAGGCGATAAGAAAGAGAACCTGGGATTGGAGGTTACATCCTCCGCGCGGGTTAAGCTATAGTGGTTATATAAAAGTAGAGGGAGGGTGGAACTAAGAGTTAAAAAGAAAGAGAGAGAAGAAGGAAAAGACTTCAGGAGAGGAGAGAAAGATGAAGGAATATCAGGTGAAAGCCAGTGCGGTAGGAAGGAGAAAAAGAAAAATGTGAGTACCAAAATCTTGCCCATGTTGGAAGTACAGAGAGACAATAAGAGAGTGGTTGGGTGGAGAAAAAGATAGAAATAAGAAGCTAACAGTCTGGAGGAAAGAGAGAGAGAGAGAGAGAGAGAGAAAAGAGAAAAGCACTATTTTTGTGTGAGAGTACTAAGGAGGAATCTTTACTGGATAGAGGCTAACACGCTGATCCTCACTACTAAGTCCCCTGCCGCTCTTGAGATCAGGACTCCACTGTAGGGTTATTGCACCCTGTGCAGTAAGGAGACTCAATGGACAGCTGGTCATGCAATCGCAATAGCACTCCATTTACTTTCAGTTGGACTGCTAACATAGCCAAGCAGATGCCTGGCTATTTCCATCATCCCCATTGAAATGAATGGAGCGCTGACCGCACATGCTCAGCCAACAATCTATTTACAGTGACATCACTGAAGGGGAGAAGCAACCCCCACAGTGACAGGAGAGTTGGACATGGGAGAACTTTCTTGAGATTATTTGGATAGGGAATAACTTGCAATTGTGGTACAACTCCTTTCAAAGTTGGGGAAGAGGAGGGATCATCTGGCAGACAGCAATTTCCTTGTCTTCAAGCTTTCTGCAAAGCTTCATATTCCTCCCAGTCCCCAAAAGTTCATCATGAGCTATTAGAAGCCAGTGAGAAGGGGAGAGGAGGGGGATGCTTCTGCAGCTTTTCTCTCTTTCAGTGTATGCTGTGAGAGGGAAGGAGGAGCAGAGTTAGGGTAGCATCTGACTGGTTGAGAGCACATAGCTAAGTTCTTACATCACACCCAGAAGGACCAGCCCCCTCACAGGTATGGAAAGAGAATAAACTATTATAACATACAGAATAGTTTTAGTGGTATTATTATGGTTTATTTCTCCACTGTGGAGTTCAATAAGAACCGTCATTACTACATAGGGTGGACACAAATATGGAAACACCATACAAAATGCATGTGATATTAGTCATTAGCACTGAGCTGCCCTTTGGACCCCTGCTTGGCTGAGAGCTTTCCTGCCAAATTTGTGTTTACTTCACCTCTTGCCCTGCGCTGGGTGGCTTTGGGATGTGGCTGGTAACAGCAGCTGAGTGGCTCAAACCTCTGACTAATAGAACCTTGTCGCTTGGGCAGATGTTCCCTTCTGCCCCTCAGCATCTGTGTCATATTACCTCCACTTAAAACTGGTGTCTACATGTCTTACTGAAATATGATTTATAATCCCATGTATTTTAAGGCATGCATTTCGTACGGTGTTTCCATATTTTTGTCCACCCCCTGTATATGTAATGCTGATGGTCAGGTGGCACTGCAGAATGTCTGGAGCTGTGCTGATACTGACATTCCCACCCCAGCCGACACGTTATGAAGTTCACATTTTGGGTTTCTCAGGCAGATTATTTTTTGCTATGAGTGCAAGATGGCAGCCAAATGGCAGCTGCTCGAGTCCAGCAGACTTCCTGTTTCACGGTGTTCCCTGGCAGGGCTCGAATTCTCTTCATACGTATGATGATAAATATTGCTGCAGATTGCTGGATGCAACTTGACAGCTGGGGAAAAAGTGAATAGAAGAGACAGAATGAAGCGGCCTAAATATGTATTTACACCGCTGTTCTCCTAGTTACTGGCTGATCCCGTAAGAGATGCCATCCTGTCCATTTATTGATGGTCTCGTACAGTTTGCACCTCGTCAAGTAGTGATGAACGATTATTGGAATGAACAGGTTGGAAATATAATTGGGACAAACCAACGCCGATTCCTATTAAACTCAATGGGAGTAAAGATCAGGTTCACTAATTTGGCCTTCAGAAGGCTAGTGATGCCTCTTCAATAAATGCGGCTCAGAGGTTAGCACTGTTGCCTTACAACATTGGACTCCTAGGTTCAAATTTGACCAAGGGCAACATCTATATAGAGTTTTTATGCTCTCTTTGTGTTCATTCTTCTCCTTCTTCTCTTCCTCCTATGGACACAAAAAAATGTGTGCGATGGCTTAGTGGTTAGCTACTATGGACCCCAGCACCGTTGTCTCGCAGTGCTGGGGTCCTATGCTCAAATCTGACCAAGAGCAATGCAGTGGCCCAGCAGGTCCTACAGAACAATCACGTACACTTGTCCTGACTCACCTGTCTGTATGCCGGCCATGGATACAAAAGGTGCCGTCTGTGGGAGAGACCCTGTGTCTCCCCTTCTGCTTGAAGCTAGAGCTCAACTCTGATGTCAGCTGGTCTCCCATTGGCTGACAGTCAGATTTAATCTTACTGGTGCAGAGCCCCAAGGGTTGGAAGCAAATATACAAGTCCCTATGTAAGAGTGTGGGGGAGAGAGGTTATAAATGAAAGTGACGCAGAGCAGTTAATCGGACTCAGCCAGGTATGAGTAAGCAGAGGTTGCAGTTCTGTGGTCAGAGAGGAGGAGTAGTTCAGCGATTTATCGTTTCCCAAGGTAGAGTGTGATGATCAACCCACTCCCTTGGCATCCCGCAGCAGAGAAAACAGAAGATCCCTTAAGAGGTTCATCTTCATCTAACAGTAAGTTATCGCTACCCGGTGAAATCAAAGCCAGGATTAGCCACACAGCCACTTGTCCCTGTGCTGCATAGAATCCTACAGTCAAATCTAACTAAATAGTTTCATCAAAGTTCACTAAAGGGGAAATTGTCTGGTAAGTCAATCTTCAGGAAAATACGAGAGAGAGCGTTGAAGTCAGAGTATCATCAAGTCAATACTCTTGTATCTTGCCTGCTTAATACTGCACCCTTGTATACCTGATAAATATGTCTACAGAGAATTGTGAAGTTAACCTGTTGTTACATATACCAAAGTTAGTAAATCTGCTCACTCTCAGATTGCTAAACTTAACTGGACTCGTCTCCATTATTTCTGCGGCATCTCATCCGGAGTGTCTAATTACAGTGTGGCTTCACCATGACAAGGACTAGGCCTCCAGCCATACATACAGTAAGTTTATTGGGGTGTTACAGCAACATCTGTATGGAGTTTTTACGTTCTCTTTGTGTTTATTGTTCTGCTTTTTCTACTCTGCTGGAGAAGAAAGAATGGTGGCTCAGTTGTTAGCATTGCTGTGTTGCAGCCCTGGAGTTCTAGGTTCTAACCTGGCTAAGGACAACATCTGCATTGAGTTAATGTTATTTTTGTGTTTATTTTACTCCTTCTTCTCCTACTCTGAATGCTCAATAACAAGCATGGTGGCTGAGTTGTTAGCATTGTTGCCTTGCATCATTGGGATCCTAAGTTCAAACTTAACCAAGAGCAACATCTGTATGGAGCATTTCAAAGTCCATGCAGATGGTATTTGCGCTTAGGACCTCATTTCTGCAAGGCAACAGTACTAACCACAGAGCTGCATGCATGGAAGTCTCCGCACACAAAAAAGCTGATTTTTGCTAAAAATTGGGTTGGATTATATTGCTTGGCGGATCATAATGAGCAACTCTACTGCTGTGTGTGCCGCTTTAGCCTACTTTAAGGAAGTTGCATATGATCTGTGTGTATCTGATATGAAGTGTGTGGCACCACCATAACTCCCAGACAGCACGCCCGCTGCCTTGGGGTCATATTCAACTCCGATCTCTCATTTTTGCCCCTACATCCAATCTCTGGCCCGAACATGTGAACTGCACCTCAAGAACATCACAAGACTCCACTCTTTTCTCACTGTGGACACGTTAAAAAAAACGCTTACTGTTGCCCTCATCCACTCCCGGCTCGATTATTACAACTCGTTGCTGATCGGCCTCCCCTGCACCAGACTCTACCCTCTCCAATCCATCCTGAATGCAGCAGCCAGGCTCATCTTCATGTCCAGCCGCTACTCGGACGCCTCTGCCCTGTGCCGGTCACTGCACTGGCTGCCCGTTAAATACAGAATTCAATTTAAACTTACTAGCTTCATCCACAAAGCCCACCACAGCGCAGCGCCCCCCTATATTGTATCCCTCATCCACAAAGCCCTCCACAGCACAGCGCCCCCGTATATTGCCTCCCTTATCTCAATCCATCACCCAGCCCAGGCTCTCTGCTCTGCTAACGAAAACCAGACTGAGCGCCCCTTTAATTCGAACTTCTCATTCCCGCCTCCAAGACTTCTCCAGAGCAGCACTGGTCCTCTGGAACGCACTACCAAAGGCTACCCGAGCAATCCAGGACTCGCAGAACTTCAGGCGTGCTCTAAAAACGCACCTCTTCAGGAAGGCATACCGCATTCCCTAAACAAACCCCTCTGTGCCTGATAACATGCTCCCTGACCTACTGACTGCAATCCCTGCTAGCCATCATAAACCGCTCCTGCAGTCATACCATTCCTGCCGTCACATGGCTAAATGTCTGACCATTGTCTGTGTATAGCATCCCTCACTCTCCCCCTCGTCATACCGTGCACATCTCCAGCCCCTTTACCTTCTGTATCCCCCCATTACTTGTAGTATGTAAGCTCGTTCGAGAAGGACCCTCACCCCTATTGTTTTCATCAGCTGATTACTATGTAACCGTGGTTCTGTAATGTTTGTACTTTTGTCTTTCTGTATCCCCCTGTCTATGTAAGCGCTGCGGAATATGTTGGCGCTATACAAATAAAGTTTATTATTATTATTATCACTCATGATGATCAGTATGACCATCCCTGTTGTCTGCCTGCTGGATCAGATGCAACAGAGCCTCAGGGGCAATGATGTATTGTCACCACGGGAAGAGGTATTACCAATCTCCCAACTGTCTGGTCAGTCTGCCATTACTCAACACCGTAGCGAGGATGACCTTGGGCAAGAACGGGGGAGTCTTCTTCAACACATTTCTCCACCCATGAAAGAAGTATAAAGGAGGAAGAAGAAGAAAGAGATAATATAGGACCAGAGGCAAGGGAGTGAGCTACGCAATGTTCCTTCCATCCATTGCTAACCCCAGATATGTCTAAGGACATTCTTAGGACTGACCCCAATGAATGTGGACCATCACTCTTAGGCACTTTAAGACATATGAGTGCTTTTATGCTGCAGGGCTTGCAGAAGGTCAGTCACATAGCCCACTTCAAAACAACAGATTATTACTGAATTTCCACCCTCCTTGATTCATGCTACAAGGTCAAAATTAAAATCTTATTCTGGCAGTGGAGATGGTACTCAAAATACAGAAGTATTAAGTCTAACAGAAGTGGGGAATTGTTTTCTCAGCCCATCACAGCCTGCAGTAAATGCACAGGGTAGGACTGATAGTCACAAGCAGTACTTATCCATGATGGTCCAAGGCTATGTCAGCTCCAGTGTGGATGTACTGAGACATGATATTGGCCCCTTTGACATCTGGGTATCTAAGCTGGACGAGTGGCCATAGCTTGCACAATATGCTTTATAGGTGCTTGCCTGCCCTGCTGTCAGCGTGCTATCAGAAAGAGTGTTCAGCACAGCTGGGGGTGCGATAACTGACAGACACAACCGCCTGTCCAGACAATGTTGATCACCTGACATTTATAAAAATGAAACAGGTGTGCATTTCACCTGACTTTTGCACCCCTATGTTAGAGCGCGCACCCTCTGTGAACCCTTCCCATGCCGTGATCTACTTAGATCGCGGCAGGGAAGGGGTTAACAGCGGGGGGTGCATCCCTGATGCCCCGCGCTGTTGCAGCGGGAGGCTGTCTATGACTGACAGCTGGCTCCCACTGAGGGATAGCACGAGATCTGTCATGATCTCGCGTTATCCCTATGATGTAAGGGTACCTCATTTTGTGGGAAGTAGCCCGCTCCCATGACGTACCCTTACATCATGGGGAGGGTAGGGGTTAATACTGCTGACAATTCTGATAGCTGCGTTTTAATCTCTCAATTTGCAAGTGGTGGTCCCGAACGCGCCCTCACATGATGAGATTGCGAGATGCCTACCGGGTGTCATGGCACAAGGAGGCTTTCTGGAAGCCCTCAGAGCTGCCAAGTATTTCTGCCTATGTAAAACATGCCTGTGGCATGTCTTAATACGAAGCTGGCAGAAATACCATATAGTACAATACTGCAGTATTGCAATATATGGGATAAGTGATCAAAGAATCACAAGTTCAACTCTCCTTAGAGGACTAAAAAAAGTACAAATAAATGAAAAAAAACTTTTTAATATTGTAAATAAAAATGGACACTAAAGAGTCACCCTTGCTCCTTTGCTTTTTTTTCTCATATTGATAATAAAAATTCAAAGCAAAAAAAAAAGAATTGGTATCACCGAATCCATCCAAGTATTGCGCGCAGCGAATGTCATCAGAATAAAAATGTACAATACCAGAATTGAGCTTTTTTTGGTCCCCGGTGCCACCATTTATGCCACCTTAAAAAAAAGTATAGATTGCCTTAAAATACCAGCACATTTATAGACCTTCATGCCGGGCACCAGTTTTCCTGCCGTATTTTATAAGAGCCTCGAATCACACAATCTCCGGATGAGACAATGTATTGTAAGGAAAGGAAAGTCTGGTCTCCTTAAAGCTGAGCACTAACCCGCTGGCTCTGGTACCGCGCAGATTTACGGCTGAGGCGATCTCTGGAGCTTAGTCCGTAATCAGCGGTTTTTGTTCTTCTATGAAAACCTCCAATACTTGTGATTTATTTCAGAATTTCAGCCCCTGATTTACATTGTGCAGTTTAAAGGTATTAAAATGCGTGAGCGGATCTCCAGTCTGCATCACCAGGGAGGACCGCGATGTAATAGTACAAGACGACCGTGGAACAATCGAGACAGAGGTCACCGCTGCTGGGGTCTGCGCAGCAGATTGACTTCCTATTGGTGCTTGGCCTTTGTATGTTGCCTGGAACGGCGCGTCTTGTTGGGCTTGTCTGCAGGACTTGTCTGTCACGGTCACAGGGAATGGCCGTGTAATGCTAAGAGGAGCCTTAAGTAGGGGGTCCTATGTAGGACATGAGTTGTGACGAGGATGGGACATGCGAAAGATGCAGAGGAGCTGAGCTGGTGCCCCTGGGAGCGTGCTGCTGATTGATAAATAGGACATTGCTGAGAGGACCTGTCTAAGTGCAATCATAGCCAGCATCGTGGAATTATCCCTGTTATCGCTGTTTCCTGTGCAAACACAAGTTCTGCCGGATGAGTAAGATTACTAAAGACTGCAGAGAGGTAAGCCAGTATAGGCCATGCTCCTTTTACGTTAAGCCACACGCTTTCTATCTCTTCACAGTAACAGTGCTGTTTGTGACTCTCTCACAGTACTAGTATACCTCTAAATAAAGTATATCAGCTCTATACATCGATAGTGATTACAGTGCGGTTACCTCCAGTGGTCAGAGGTGATGTCTTCTCTAATTGGTGACATCTGCTTTTTCTTCTCTATCCAGACCCAGACTGCCATGACCAGCCACGTCTTGTCTCTGCACATTCTTTCTATCCTGCTGCTACCCCTAATGAACCCCCTCTCCACTCCTGAACCCCAGTCAATTAATAGAACATCACCCCACCACCTGCGCTAGCGACCCCCTCCCCTCACACCTCCTCGGTTCCCTCTCCCCAGTGGTCATCTCCCATCTCACCACTATATTCAACCTCTCTCTGACCTCTGGCATCTTTCCCTCTTCTTTCAAACACGCCATCATATCCCCATTGCTAAAGAAGCCGACTCTGGACGCGACTGATGCTGCCAACTACCGACCCATCTCAAACCTCCCCTTCATCTCCAAACTACTAGAACGGCTGGTTTACTCCCGCCTTATAAGCCATCTATCAGAGCACTCTCTCCTAGACCCCCTACAGTCTGGCTTTCGACCTCAACACTCGACAGAAACTGCCCTTACAAGGGTATCCAATGACCTACTGACAGCCAAATCGAGGGGCGATTACTCCCTACTGATCCTCCTCGACCTCTCCGCAGCATTTGACACTGTTGACCACAAACTCCTCCTCAGTATGCTTCGCTCCATTGGCCTAAAGGACACTGCTCTCTCCTGGTTCTCTTCCTACCTATCTGACCGCTCTTTCAGTGTCTCCTTTGCTGGCTCTACCTCCCCTCCTCTTCCCCTTGCTGTTGGGGTCCCCCAGGGCTCTGTCCTCGGCCCCCTTCTTTTCTCTATCTACACAGCCCCTATTGGACAAACCATCAGGAGATTTGGCCTCCAATACCACCTGTATGCTGACGACACCCAGCTATACACCTCTGCCCGTGACATCTCTGCACCTTTCCTCCAAAACATCACTAACTGTCTGTCCGCTGTCTCTAACACCATGTCCTCTCTCTACCTAAAACTAAACCTCTCTAAAACTGACCTGCTGGTATTTCCACCCTCCACTAACCGACCTCCTCCTGACATCTCCATCTCAGTGTGTGGCACCATAACTCCCAGCACGCCCGCTGCCTTGGGGTCATATTTGATTCTGATCTCTCTTTTACCCCCTACATCCAATCTCTGGCCCGAACTTGTCAGCTGCACTTCAAGAACATCGCAAGAATCCGCTCTTTTCTCACTGTGGAGACGTTAAAAACGCTTATTGTCGCCCTCATCCACTCCCGGCTCGATTATTGCAACTCGTTGCTGATCAGCCTCCCTTGCACCAGACTCTACCCTCTCCAATCCATCCTGAATGCGGCAGCCAGGCTCATCTTCCTGTCCAGCCGCTACTCGGACGCCTCTGCCCTGTGCCGGTCACTGCGCTGGCTGCCTGTTAAATACAGAATTCAATTTAAACTCGCCACCTTCATCCACAAAGCCCTCCACAGCGCAGCGCCTCCCTATATCGCCTCCCTCATCTCAATCCATCAACCAGCCCGGGCTCTCCGCTCTGCTAACGAAACCAGATTGAGCGCCCCTTTAATTCGAACTTCTCATTCCCGCCTCCAAGACTTCTCCAGAGCAGCACCGGTCCTCTGGAACGCACTACCAAAGGCTACCCGAGCAATCCAGGACTCGCAGAACTTCAGGCGTGCTCTAAAAACGCACCTCTTCAGGGAGGTATACCGCATACCCTAAACAAACCCCTTTGTACTCCGCCTGATAACATGCTCCCTGACCTACTGACCGCAATCCCTGCTAGCCATCATAAACCGCTCCTGCAGTTATACCGATTCTGCCGTCACACGGCTAAATGTCTGACCATTGTCTATGTGTATAGCATCCCTCACTCTCCACCCCGCCATACCGTGCACATCTCCAGCCCTTTACCTTCTGTATCACCCCATTATCTGTAGTATGTAAGCTCGTTGGAGCAGGACCCGCACCCCTATTGTTTCCATCACCTGATTACTATGTAACTGTGGTTCTGTAATGTTTGTATTTTGTCTTTCTGTATCCCCTGTCTATGTAAGCGCTGCGGAATATGTTGGCGCTATACAAATAAAGTTTATTATTATTATTATTAGAACATCTACTGCATCTTCTATCCTCATCCCTCACTTGGAACCTGGCCTTTCCCAGCCACGGCTTGTCTCTGCACATTCTTCCCATCCTTCCTCCAATAAACCCTCCCTCCTTACTCCTGAACCCCAGTCAATTAATAGAACATCTACTGCATCTTCTGCCCTTATCCCTCACTTGGGACTCGTCCCCTCACACAGCTGCACTCTGCCTTTTCTTCTCTATCCAGGCCCACGCTACCATGACCAGCCACAACTTGTCTTAGCACACTTTCCATCCTGCCGCTACCCCCAATGAATCTCTTAGTAACCCCCTAGAGAATTACAGCCCCTTATGTGATCCCACAAAGTAACGTCCCCTCTGTGGTCCCACTTAGTTATAGTGGGTCCAGTTATAGTTCCCCATCCTGTGGAGCCAGGTATAGAGCTGCATTCTGTGGCTCCAGTAATAATAGTATGCTATTACATTAAAATGAAGGTAGGGTTACTGAGGAAACTGAAGCAGCAAGGCAGCGGCGCCATGATGTGCGGCACAGTAAGAGTAAGGCGGTGTTGTAGCTGAGTGTTCGCTCCCTGTTGCGAACTAGCCGTGGAGTCATGGACTGTGGCCTTTGGCACCCAAGCATATTTTAAGGCATATGCAGTCCATATTAAGTCACGGACAGCACTCTATCCCATTATAGCCTATAGTGCTATACAGACCATCATTTTTTTATGCGGATCGATGGTCTGCGTGAAAAAAATCATGACATGTCCTATTCTTTTTCATTAGGATGTGCTAATGCATTTCTATTGGCTCTGCCCATGTAAACTGGACAACACATGTCTGATATGAGTTGCGCCTGAGCCTTTTAGGCACAACTGACACACATGGTAAGTGTACAAAGTGCCTACAAGTCCACCAGAGAAAGTGATCCAGATTTACCAAGAGCCGCCACCACCTCTTGTGCCGCAGGACCCTACCTCCAACATGGGCCTAACTCCATACCTGGGAAAAGGGGAGACCAGACACTCGTGAGTGAAGAACTATCTCCATAAGAGACTGTCTCTGTTCAGGCCAATAAAGTTTGATCCTGTTTCTTACCGATTCCACTCTAGCCAACCTTAGCAGACCTTCTCCTTGACCCAGTTGGTGAGCCTGCAGTTAGATTATGGGGGCAGTTCTTCTGTCATTTACTATAACACCAAAAAATAGTTTTAAGATATGGAGTAGCTTTTCCGAAACACATGCCGGATGCGTTGTTACTATGGCTGCCACCAAAAAGTACCGGAGAAAGTAAAAGGGGGCATGGCTTTGGGCATGTTAGGGAAGGTGGCCTAACACAACGTATGATTTTACTGCCTTATTGCAGTGGCATCAGTAGTAATAGTAGCCCCTATTGGTATTCCCATAATAATATTGCCCCCACTCAGTGGCCCCAATGGTAGTAGTTCCCTTTTAGTGGCCGCTGTAGTAATAGCACCCCTTTTATTGGCCTCTGTAGTAATTGTGCCCCCCCCCTTTAGTGGCCCCAGGATTTATAGTGCCCCCAGAAGTTATAGTGACCCTATTAGTGGCCTCAATAGTAATATTCCCCCTTTAAGTGCCCTTCCCACCCCTGTACCTCCAGCCATGCATCAACCACACCTTGAAGTACTTTAACTCACTCTCAGGCTCCATTCCGGTGGCCCCTGACTCCTCCCCCCCATGTCTGCGTTTCATAGAGTAAGTGCAGGAACACAGACGCTGGGTGGAGGGCTTAGGGGTCAGAGTCTTCGATTACATCAGCAGTGGCCGGACCGTAGCTGGAGAGTCAGTTAAAGCACCTCCTGATATGGTTGCTGCCCGCCTGTGCTCACAGCTAACAATTATTTTTTTGCAGCCATTAAAGGGGTTGTACCAAGACTGCAAGTTATCCTCTAACCATAGGAAAGGTGCTAACTTACTTATCGGTGGGGGCAGAGGCATAACTTGAAGCTCCTGGGCCCCAATGCAAAACCTGGAATGGGGCCCCCAACTATAATGTTTTATTCATAGTACTGGGCTCCCTATATGGAGAAGAGGGGCCTTCTGGGCCCCCCAAGGCTCCTGGGCCCGGGTGCAACCGCATCCCCTGCATCCCCTATAGTTACGCCCCTGGGTGGAGGTTTCACCGCTGAGACCCCTGCCGATCTCCAGAACGGGACTCCTGTGTCCTGTTCTGCCCGTCACTGCGGGAGTTTCTTCTCTCCCAGCAGTGACGTCAGCATGAAGGGAGCGCTGCCAAGGGATGTGCGGTTAGTGGTCAATTGACTCTAGTGGGGCTGACGGAAGTACCCAAGCCGGTGCCGCTCAGATTTCTCTGCAGCCTCGTTGCCATTCCTTCACTCAGTCTCCTCCTCACTACGGGGAATGCAGTAACTGCGCAGCGAGGAGGACGGGGACATGGAAGTCCCATTCTGGAGATCGGCGGGGGTCTCAGCAGTGATAACTTGTAATCTTGGTACGACCCCTTTAATATGGCCAGTGAAAAGTAATTACCGGCCTTCGGATTTAACCACTAGCTGGGCCAGTGACTATCAGCTAAGATTTCACTGATACATTGTAGCAAACTATTGGAATACCAAAGTACTGCCTGGACTGATGCACTTGCATGATAAGAAGGCAGCAGATATTTGATGTTCTTCTCTGGTCTCATGTCCCACAGACCTGGCGTCCCGGACCGGCCTTCCCCTTTAATGCTCCGGCCCGCCAGGAATGAGTGACATTGTTGTGTCTGGCAGCGCTGTGTAGTAAGCGACAACAGCGCCGAAGTCTTTCTGGATGATATACACACAGCCCGCGCTCTGATCTCCTTCCAAGGTTGCCTGAAACTTGGAAGCCGAAACCCTTTTACAATCCAACAAAAGCTACTTTTTGTCACCACTAAATGCCGCAGTGGTTGGCAGGCAAAGCCACTCAATAACGCCACCGAGCGCCAATCACTGCTGCCGCTATTCAGTGACAGAGAACTAATACAGATGTGCAACACGTAGAGCTGCGGGGAACGACAAAACACGTCAAGGCTGGGAAATCCTGGCGAAGACGGGTCAGGGGCAGAGATATGAAGAAGAGCCAAAATATAAGAGAAAGTGATAAGAGAAGAACCTTCTGAAAGTTGTGAAGCAGAGCTAGATATTATAAGCAGCCGTAGTTATGTGCAGCCCATGCAGTCCCACCGGGCACCGAGCACCAGCTTGTAGGGGCACCACTTGAATATAGCCTGGGACTATCGCTCCCCATTAGGTCCGCCCAGACAGATGATCTTTTTACCCCATGCAGCAGCATCTTCTGCAGCCTCTCGCTTACCCGTCCGGCGTCTATTCTCTCTGCTCTGCGATGTGCCAGCTGGTGCAGAGCCGGTGTGTCAGCGATGACGCGGCAGGCTCGCACTGAAATAGGACATGCCGCGATTTTGTTACCGTGAAAGTTTTCACACGGTCAAATCGCGGCTGTCTGCATAGGATTACATAAACTAATGCAATCCTATGGCAGCGTGCAATGGGGAAAATTCTGTGCATTCAGCCTTACTCTACTACTCTACGTTATGATCTTGGTTCTGGTGCTGTATTTATGTTTTGAGCTAGGTTCTGGTGCTGTATTTATACACTGAAGTTGGTTTGTTATGTATTTATGCTATGAGCTTGCTCTGGTGCTGTAATAATGTTACAAATTTGATTCTGTGCTGTATTTATATACTGAGCTTGGTTTTGCTGCTGTATTTATGTTACGAGCTGGTTCTTGGTGCTGTATTTATGTTATGAGATTGTTTCTGTTAGGCTGCCTGCAGACGGCCAGGTCGGATCCGGCTGTGAGAAATCTCGCAGCGGGACCCGACCCGAGCGTTTGCAGAGAGCAGCGCGGCACTCACCTCTCCTGCGGCCCCAGCTCTTTCATGTGCTGGTTGCTGGGCAGCTGGCGCATGCGCAGAGCGGGGCGGCGGCTGGTGAGTGAAGTTTCTGTGCGGGGCTCTGCCAGCCCCACACAGAAATAGAGCATGCCGCAACTTGTTTGCCGCGCGAGATTTCACGCGATTAAATCGCGGCCGTCTGCATAGAATTGCGTTTGTTAACGCAATCCTATGGCAGCTTCCAGGGGCGGAAATTCCACAGGAAATCCCGCCACGGAATTTCTGCTCGTCTGCAGGCGGCCTTACAGTATTTATTACTGAGTTATTCTGGTGCTGTATTTATGTTATGAGGTTGGTTCTGGTGCTGTATTTATGTTATGAGGTTGGTTCTGGTGCTGTATTTATGTTACACTCTTGTTTTTGTTGCTGTATTTATGTTATGAGGTTGGTTCTGGACCAATATTTGTTCATTGAGCTATGCTGGTGTGGGTATGCTGCTATCGTGCTGTTTTCTGCACAGGCAGACTGCCTATCAGTGCTATATATATATATATATAATATATATATATATATATATATATTTTGTCTTATGACAGAGAAGGTGAGGGCGGGGAGTGGATTCTGCATAGGCTGTCATCTAATTTAAGGCTGGCACTGATTATAAGAAACATAGCTAAAAGTGCCATGAGCTGAACCTGGGCAGGTAATGAGGCTTGAAGCAAGAGCCGACACAGATAGCAAAGAAAACCCCTTCAAGAACATCATATGGGTCCCTTGCTCCCTAATAGCTTCTCATACATACCCCCGTATCTCTAACAGTCCAGTAATTGTGGCCTATGAAAGTTATTAGGCTAGTCCCTTATATGCGTTATCTAATAGACAGGAGGAAGAGATTTTCTAGATGGCAGTGGCTCCATTACCCAATTGGCCCCTTGCACATATGGTACCCATGGCTTGAAGGACCCATGCTTAGCTATGCTTGTAAGATCGAGGGTAGGGTACATAGGGACAAACTATGGCTCTATTGCCCAAAGTCTCACGGACAAACGATATGTGGAGTCTGTACAGCTGCACAAGTGGCTTTAGGTAAAGGGGCCACAACTGTCTACTGCCTTTTTGGCTACAGGCAAGAGATGGATATTCATATCTTCCAACTGTTCTATTTTCTGTATATGTGTGTGTGTCTGCCTCTTAATAATTTTAGAAGAGCTTCATTGACTTATGATACTAGATGTGTCATGTGTCAGTGATTTGTGCGCACAGCCTTCTCACAATCTGGACCAGACAATGAAACCTGCTATGGAATCCCTTTGTGGATTCCCCTGCTAACACATTTATCGGGGTTAAACCACATTTGCCTCTTTTCGGCCCCAATTTATCCAGATTCCCTTGCAATCTCCTTGCATTAATCTGTTAATTTCTTTACACAGTTTTGTATCATCTGCAAATATTGAAATGTTACTGTGCAGCCCCTCTATCAGGTGAAGAAATATATTAAAAAGAATAAGACACAAAACCGAACCCTGTTCTACCATACTAGAAGTGGTGACCCCTCCACTACTGCCCCGAGGTAACCTATTAGTAACACTGACCCCTGCAATACTGCCCCCTGTGGTGCTCCACTAGTAACGCTGACCCAATCACAGTATGTACCATTTATAACCTCCCTCTGCTTCCTATCCCTGACCAGTTACTTCCCCCCTTACACACATTCTCACTTTACGTACCAACCTTTTATGCAGCAGACTATCAAACGCTTTGGAAGAGTCCAGATACACAAGATCCAGTGACTCTCTGGTCAAGTCTAGAACTTACCTCCTCGTAGAAGCTGATTGGGTTGGTTTGACAGAAGCGATCTCTCACAAACCCCTGCTGATACACAGTTATACAGCTATTTCCCTTGAGGTGCTTCAGGATATTATATGGTACGTTAAATGGTACAACTGATAGAACCCGGACTGAAAAAACAAGCCCTCATGTAGCCCTACAACCAGAAAAAAAGTTATGATTTTTTGAAAGTGAGGTGAAAAAATGAAAATGAAATAACAATAAAGTCCTGCAGCGAGAAGGGGGTAATGTTACTTGTTAGCGGTCCCTTTAGGTGTTGGACACACCAAATGAAAGTCCCGTTGAAGTGGCAAGAAGAGGAATATTCTGGGCCATGTATAACATTAAATCCTCCCCCTCCAGTAAGTAAGAAGTCCAAGAAGAGGGGAAGGACTGGTGTGTAATGGCTGTGGGCTTCAGACCTCGGAGGGTTGATCAGGGGTGGAAGCAGCTTCACTCTTAGTAATGGCCATCTATAGGAAAAATAGCAAATCAGAACAGAATGAAATATAGAATATGCAAATTCAGACGTCGTTCATATTGATGATCTGTAGATGAAGCCGAGGAAAGTTCTCTCCGTGCTCCCGGCATGTCCTCACCGAGCAGAGCTTCCTCCGTTCCCAGCGATCGGCTGCAGCGCTTTGTACTTGGTAGATGATAGAAACATAATTCTTTGTGATTGTTATGAGACAGATAAATATATGCTTATGTATATGTCCGAACAAGAGTAGGTACCGTACGGAGCGCGCACTTCATCATCCGTACAGCGAGAACGCGGCCGGACATTAACGCAGATTACACTAATTCCTGCCAAGTGATGAGCCGCATGGCCAATGGCTCATATACTATGTTTATTGTAGCTGTTTACGCATCTATCATCTGTCTGTTATCACATATCTATCTATCTATCTATCCATCTCCTATCTATTTATCTATCTATCTTATATCTATCTTTCTATCTATCTATCATCTATCTATCTCCTATTTATCTATCTATCTATCCATCTCATATCTATCTATCTATCTATCTATCTCATATCTATCTATCTCCTATCTATCTATCTATCTATCTATCTCCTATCTATCTATCTATCTATCTCCTATCTATCTATCTCATATCTATATATCTATCTATCTATCTATCTATCTATCTATCTATCTATCTATCTATCTCCTATCTATCTCCTATTTATCTATCTCCTATCTATCTATCTATCTATCTCATATCTATCTATCTCATATCTATCTATCTATCTATCTCATATCTATCTATCTATCTATCTATCTATCTCCTATCTATCTATCTTCTATCTATCTATCTCCTATCTATCTATCTCATATCTATCTCATATCTATCTATCTATCTATCTATCTATCTATCTATCTATCTATCTATCTATCTCCTATCTATCTATCTCCTATCTATCTATCTATCTATCTATCTATCTATCTATCTATCTCTTATCTATCTATCTCCTATCTATCTATCTATCTATCTATCTATCTCCTATCTATCTATCTATCTCCTATCTATCTATCTATCTATCTCCTATCTATCTATCTATCTATCTATCTATCTCATATCTATATCATATCTATCTATCTATCTATCTATCTCATATCTATCTATCTATCTATCTATCTATCTCATATCTATCTCATATCTATCTATCTATCTCCTATCTATCTATCTATCTCCTATCTATCTATCTCATATCTATCTATCTATCTATCTATCTATCTATCTCCTATCTATCTCATATCTATCTTCTATCTATCTATCTATCTATCTATCTATATATCTCATATCTACCTATCTATCTATCTCCTATCTATCTATCTATCTATCTATCCATCTATCTATCTCATATCTATCTATCTCATATCTATCTCCTATCTATCTATCTATCTATCTCATATCTATCTATCTCATATCTATCTATCTATCTATCTATCTATCTCCTATCTATCTTTCTATCTATCTATATATCTCCTATCTATCTATCTATCTATCTATCTATCTATCTATCTATCTATCTCTTATCTATCTATCTATCTATCTCTCTATCTATCTCCTATCTATCTATCTATCTATCTATCTATCTCATATCTATCTATCTATCTCCTATCTATCTATCTATCTCCTATCTATCTATCTATCTATCTATCTATCTATCTATCTCCTATCTATCTATCTATCTATCTATCTATCTATCTATCTATCTATCTCCTATCTATCTATCTATCTATCTATCTATCTATCTATCTATCTATCTATCTATCTATCTATCTCATATCTATCTCCTATCTCTATCTATCTATCTATCTATCTATCTATCTATCTATCTATCTATCTATCTATCTATCTATCTATCTATCTATCTATCTATCTATCTATCTATCTATCTATCTATCTATCTATCTATCTAGTCAGTGCCCAAACTAAACCTGGATTCATCACTTAAGACAACCCAGTTCCACTTCATAGCGTCCAGTTTCATAGTTCACAACATCACTACAAACAGAGGCAACAGTGGGGGTCAGAGGCCGTTCATGTAAAGGGGGCGATGGTGGGGGTCAGAGGCCGTACATATAATGGGGGCCTTGAGACCAAATGTCCCTCAGTCAAGCACCAGGAATTGGTTCCGACAGACACAGGGGCCTACAACTATTGTGCTATCTCTGGGTGGACAATAAAAGAGTTGGAGCTGCACATACTTGTCGGACGATCAGATGCCCATCTCTACTGGTGGTCTGTAGGGGGCGTCCTGAGCCTGGTCACCTTGTGTGCCCCCATCCACTGGTCAAAACACCTCCTAACAGTCTGGTCAGACGCTCCTCTCTACTGGTGGTCTGTAGGGGGCGTCCTGAGCCCGGTCACCTTGTGTGCCCTCACACATCCACTGGTCCCAACACCTCCTAACAGTCTGGTCAGATGCTCCTCTCTACTGGTGGTCTGTAGGGGGTCCTGAGCCCGGTCACCTTGTGTGTCCCCATCCACTGGTCCCAACACCTCCTAACAGTCTGGACAGAATGGCCGGTGGTGGACAATTCATCGATACAACCATCCAGCTTTTCACATCTCAATAATGCGCCCCCCTCTGGTAACGGGGTGAAATCTCTTCCCTGCGTCGTAGAGGCGTCTAGTGGCCAACAAGCTCTACAAGCGGAAGAAGAGGTCACTACACACAAGGGGCCTCCGAGAGCCTCTTATAGGCCAAGGGGGGAACCAGTTTTAGGGCCTCCGGTAACAAGACCGTCCATCTAATCACCACAACTCTCATCATTTGTATATCTGCCTGTGATGGAACTGCAGGATGGGGTCTGCAGCAAGACAACAACTTCTTTTAGGGATGGAATTGTTTTTCGACAGAGTGTATATGATGGTGAGGAATGCCATGTGATGGTGTAAATGCCATTGAGAGACGCTAGTATCGGAAGAGTGATCAGAAGTATATTTATTGTTGCAGAGGAAATATAGAGTCCTGTCACTTTAATAGAGTTTAGGCAGAGTTATTATTAAAGTGCCCGAACCCTCCTGTGGAGCGCAATCCTGTCTATTGTGCAAAACTTCAGGAAAAGTTCTTTTTGTAAACAATGCGCTGCCTCTCTCTCCGTCTGTCATCACTGCGGCATTCTGGACCTGTCGCACCACTACCCACGACAGCTACATCTGTAGATTGGTTTCCACAATGCAGAATTCATGGCCAACACAAGTAGATGGGGTCCAGACACCATTACACCAGGCATGGATGATTGTGGATGAGCAAACTGGGAAAACCCTCTGCAGAACCAGGTAGAGATTGGTGAACATTCAGCTCCGGGCACCAGGCCTAGGGTATGCGGAGGAACGTTCACAAACAGAACAACAGAAAATAAAGGGGGGTTATGTCTATTGCGGATCTGCGTCAAAAACTGCACAACCTGTGAACGCACCCTAACAGCCAGTCTGGGATGTATTTGAACCATTTCCAGACCTAACCTACGCCACTGAGGCAGGCAGCGCTGCAGGGAGATAACCATGTCGGTTGTTGTAAGTCTTTTCTAGAGAGTCTAAGACTGACTTGCAGCAAAACTGCCTTCCTATAGGTGGCGATAGAGAGGTATTGTTCCATTTCCCGATTTATTGCTTCATGATGGCTGGATAGTCATAATGTGTGTTTGCTGGGATGGCTGACTAGTCTACTGGCTGGCTTGTTGCTGACTTGCTGGTGCTGTGGCTGCTGTGATCCTGAGACTCAGAGAAGGGGAAGCTCCTCTATGGGAAAACTCCATTGAGTACATCCTGACACCTTCAAGCCAGCAGAGAACAAATGTCTCAACTCTTGAAACGGCAAGGTGTGGCGTCTCGAGCGGGAGGCCCACCACGACAGGTAGGACCATGGGGGAAACCAAGATGGATGTCATGGGTGGACGTGTGATCTTTCCCGCCAGTGGTGCCAGCTTGGTCTAGCTCAGCCGCTCGCAGTACATGAATGTAGCAGTGAAGAATGTGAATGTGACGTGACGCCAGTACCTCTTCAAGGACGCTATTCACAGGGTGCAAAATAAAAGAGTCCAAAGTCCAATAATGAATTTTGCAGAATACCAACCAGAGGTGCACGGTTGTACTTTTACTTACAACTTTGCAGCTTTTGAGTCTTCGTCAATTATGTGGGAACAACAATCTTCTTTACAGATTCTCTTTTCCTCCACACCTTCAACTTTACTCTCTTACTAGCAGACACTCTTCTCTTTTCTTTCCATCCCAGGAGGACTGTTACTCCATGCTTAGCTCAGCGCAGGAACGTCCACCTCCTCCGACTATATTTTCTCAACGCTCTCCTCTAGACTCCGCCCCTCACCTACTCAAGTCTCTCAACCACGTCACTCACACAGCTAAAAGGATTACACAAGACTCGCTCACAACAGTCATCCACATACATACACACCACAACTTTACCCCATTACAAAGGCACCTTCATCTTTCTGGTTACTGTCCTTCTTCAAACTAGTGCTGCATACTTGATTTTCGGTGGTCCACAGCACACACTAACATCGTGGCCTCAATGCACTATAGGTGCGGTCTACACATACTACAGACCGCCATCTGTACATACTTTCAGAGCTCCACCTACCTGCAGACCTGAGGCACTGCGGGTGCATAAGGTACATCAAATACAGCCACACTGCGGTATATCGCTTTCATATTAGAGCTTTCTATTGTGTGTGGCGCCTCCACAAAGTGCCCTGCCATACCAGTACCTACACAGCATTAACCTCTGCATAACCAGTACACATATCTCCTAATCACTAGTCACATATGTCTGATGCAGTGCACAAAGCCTGCCATGTGTGCACACTCAGTCACTATATGTCGGCCTCACATATCTGGCAGTTTTTGATGTTACAGATCTTTTCTGCAGTCATCTATTTCAGGATCTAGTTCCTCATGTCCTGCTCTCATGTCCTCTCTTATGTCTGCTAGGCCTCTGCTGGGTGCTGTGGAACCCACACTGCTCTAATGTCCTCTCTTTTGTCTGCTAGGCCTCTGCTGGGTGTTGTGGAACACACACTGCTCTCATGTCCTCTCTTATGTCTGCTAGGCCTCTGCTGGGTGCTGTGGAACACACACTGCTCTCATGTCCTCTCTTATGTCTGCTAGGCCTCTGCTAGGTGCTGTGGAACACACGCTGCTCTCATATCCTCTCTTATGTCTGCTAGGCCTCTGCTGGGTGCTGTAGAGCACACACTATTCCCATGTCCTCTCTTATGTCTGCTAGGCCTCTGCTAGGTGCTTCAGAGCACACACTGCTCTCATGTCCTCTACTGTGACTGCTAGGCCTCTGCTGGGTGCTGTGGAGAACACACTGCTCTCATGTCCTCTCTCATGTCTGCTAGGCCTCTGCTGGGTGCTGTGGAACCCACACTGCTCTAATGTCCTCTCTTTTGTCTGCTAGGCCTCTGCTGGGTGTTGTGGAACACACACTGCTCTCATGTCCTCTCTTATGTCTGCTAGGCCTCTGCTGGGTGCTGTGGAACACACACTGCTCTCATGTCTTCTCTTATGTCTGCTAGGCCTCTGCTAGGTGCTGTGGAACACACGCTGCTCTCATATCCTCTCTTATGTCTGCTAGGCCTCTGCTGGGTGCTGTGGAGCACACACTATTCCCATGTCCTCTCTTATGTCTGCTAGGCCTCTGCTAGGTGCTTCAGAGCACACACTGCTCTCATGTCCTCTACTGTGACTGCTAGGCCTCTTCTGGGTGCTGTGGAGAACACACTGCTCTCATGTCCTCTCTCATGTCTGCTAGGCCTCTGCTGGGTGCTGTAGAGCACACACTGCTCTCATGTCCTCTCTTATGTCTGCTAGGCCTCTGCTGGGTGCTGTGGAACACACACTGCTCTCATGTCCTCTCTTATGTCTGCTAGGCCTCTGCTGGGTGCTGTGGAGAACACACTGCTCTCATGTCCTCTCTCATGTCTGCTAGGCCTCTGCTAGGTGCTGTGGAGAACACACTGCTCTCATGTCCTCTCTCATGTCTGCTAGGCCTCTGCTAGGTGCTGTGGAACACACGCTGCTCTCATGTCCTCTCTTATGCCTGCTAGGCCTCTGCTGGGTGCTGTGGAGCACACACTATTCCCATGTCCTCTATTCTGTCTGCTAGGCCTCTGCTGGGTGCTGTGGAGAACACACTGCTCTCATGTCCTCTCTCATGTCTGCTAGGCCTCTGCTGGGTGCTGTGGAGCATACACTGCTCTCATGTCATCTCTTATGTCTGCTAGGTCTCTGCTGGGTGCTGTAGAGCACACACTGCTCTGGTGTCCTCTCTTATGTCTGCTAGGTCTCTGCTGGGTGCTGTGGAGCACACACTGCTCTCATGTCCTCTCTTATGTCTGCTAGGTCTCTGCTGCGTACTGTGGAGCACACGCTGCTCTCATGTCCTCTCTTATGTCTGCTAGGCCTCTGCTGGGTACTGTGGAGCACACGTTGCTCTCGTGTCCTCTCTTATGTCTGCTAGGCCTCTGCTGGGTGCTGTGGAGCACACACTATTCCCACATCCTCTATTTTGTCTGCTAGGCCTCTGCTGGGTGCTTCAGAGCACACACTGCTCTGGTGTCCTCTACTATGCCTGCTAGGCCTCTGCTGGGTGCTGTGGAGAACACACTGCTCTCATTGTCCTCTCTCATGTCTGCTAGGCCTCTGCTGGGTGCTGTGGAGCACACACTGCTCTCATGTCGTCTCTTATGTCTGCTAGGTCTCTGCTGGGTGCTGTAGAGCACTCACTGCTCTGGTGTCCTCTATTATGTCTGCTAGGCCTCTGCTGGGTGCTGTGGAGCACACGCTGCTCTCATGTCCTCTCTTATGTCTGCTAGGTCTCTGCTAGGTGCTGTAGAGCACACACTGCTCTGGTGTCCTCTATTATGTCTGCTTGGCCTCTACTGCTCTGCTCTCAGGTCCTCTCTGCAGCCTCTTTATGCTTCTGTGATGCAGTTCTGTCTTTTTTATCATCCCCACAGACCTTGCAGGACCTGTAAGGTGGGGCGGGCTCAGCCCTGCATTATTTGCTATAGAAGGGTTGTGCTCATAAGTCCTTCTCCACACACAAGGCATCAAGCAGGCTTCTACAAAATGGCATTGTCCGGCACCTGCGCTACTCGTCAGTCGGCTGCAGACTCTGAGCAGCTGAACCGCTTACATAGTAAGGGGAAGGTGTCAAGCGCTCCCTTTACATGATCAACATGACTTGGAGGCGGGACTGCTTGTGCCACTCCGAGCAGCTGACCAATGGGGGTGCGTAGGCAGAAAGCAACTGAACAAGACAGCTAGCCACTGCTGTTCTGAAGCTTGCTGTTGTAAGTGCTCCCAGCGGTGCTGTGATATCACTGTGAGCAAGCTCCATCCCCCCTCCCAGTCAATAGATTGTCACAGCAAGCACAAAGTGCATCTGGCGATCTGGGACAGATGGAGGAGAAAAGGAAAAGTGAATGACTCCAGTCAGAAGGGACATCATTTGTGTTTATTGGGAGGAACTGTGTAGTCTGCATGTGGTATATAGTCACTGTATCCGGATAACATTGGTCTTTGTATGCTTTTTTCAGTAACACTGTGGTGGTATTATGTGATCAGAATCTGGGGGTATTATTGGAATTTTCCGATCACTATTTGGTGGTGATACGTGATCATGGTGTGGCGGCATTATTTGTCCCTTATATACTGTAGTTATCACTGGTAATGTTGGTCTTGGCATAGTGGGTTTTGGTGATAGTATGGAGGTAATTATACGGGTCATGATGATTACTGTGATAGCATGTGCGGTATTATTTCATTCTTACTAAATAAAACAATTTTTATCAACTGCGTCCATTTTTGTCACTTTTTTTCTAATAAACGTTATTAAAATCTATTTTGGGACATCACAAATGTGATTGTTTAATAGTCTTTACAATGCTTTGGTATACTTGGGGGGCTGGAGCTTCTTTGATGTCTGTGCAATCGACCAAATTCCCTAGAAACTATCCTGCTATCTAATAATCTTTCTTTTTCCTTCCTCTTTCTTTCTTTCCTTCCTTCCTTCTTTCTTTCTTTCTTTCTTTCCCCCTTGCCTCTTTATTTTCTCTCCTTCTTTCTTTCTTTCTTTCTTTCTTTCTTTCTTTCCCCCTTGCCACTTTATTTTCTCTCCTTCTTTCTTTCTTTCTTTCTTTCTTTCTTTCCCCCTTGCGTCTTTATTTTTTTCTCCTTCTTTCTTTCTTTCCCCCTTGCGTCTTTATTTTCTCTTCTTCTTTCTTTCTTTCCCCCTTGTGTCTTTATTTTCTCTCCTTCTTTCTTTACCTTCCTCCTGTTAGGAAAATCCAATCGTCCGTCAATATGCTGTGAGGCTCCAAATCAGAGGTGGTTGTGGCGGCCGCCGTGAGGAAGCAGGGGACACAGACATCATGACTGTGTCTTAAAGCAATCCACCTTTATTCCAAAACATTTTTCTTTATATAGTATTTTATAGGAGAGTGGTCTATTGTCAATAAGTGTACATTTCAGCCAGTCATGTGCTTTTACATAGATAGCAGTTAAACATTAAGGCATTGTCTTTACTGGACACTATTGCACACTGACCTTTGAACAGTGCAACAGAAGATAAGGAAGAATGTAAGATATATAATTTTGCTGAGTGCTATTCTCTATTTCTAATTCCTCTAACAATGCAATCTTTCCGTGCAAACAACACATGAATGTACAAGCGTCTATCAAACATGTTCATAGGAGACAGAATAAAATATATATATATATATGTCTTAGGCTCATAGCCTTCACACTCCCTTCCTTCTTTCTTCGGCTTCCTCACGTATCTGCGTACCTTCTATTTACTGTTATGCTGCTGGTTTCTACTTTACAAGGCTTTTGTGCTATATTGAATCTCATTGTCATTTCCCACTAGTATTTATTGAACTTTGTTCTTTTATTCGTGTACTCAGCTTTAACATTAACATTTATGAAGGTGAATCAACATGAAACTGCGAATGTGATGTACATAATAAAAATACCAGGGAGCTTGTGAATTCCATGATGTGACAGCTTCTGGCTGCATCCAGTCAGCAGCAGCCGTCGCTGAAAGAGGTCAGAGGAGGATGTCAAAAACTGTTCTGATGAACAGGTTCTGCATAGGCAAGCAAATTGTGGCCGGATACAACGCTGGAGCTTCAACCAATGTGTCCGAATGTATAACTCGCCGTACCTTAGCACAGATGGGCTATAACAGCAGATGACCGGCTCCACCATTGTGTCTAAGAGAAGCAGAAAGGTGGGACTCCAGCGGGCAAAAGAGCGCAAACATTGTATCACTGAGCAGCGGGAAAACATCTCCTGGTCAGATGGATCCAAAGTTCTGTTGCTGATGGGAGGGCAGAATTTGGTGCAAGCAGCATGAATCGCTGACCCCTTCCTGTCAGACAATCAGAACATGTCAGCACCGCCATCTAATCTGCAGCAACTACAAGAAGCTTCCTGTCCGCAGGGGCCGATATTCCTGAAGAATATTTCCATCATCAAGTGGAAACTACGCCACGACGAATTGCTGCAGTTCTGAAGGCCAAAGGAATCCAACAGGTTACTAAATGGAGGTCTCTAATATAATGGCCCTTCAGTATATATACTTCCAGATACAGCACATAGATGCATTGAGCCTGTCCTTTGCTTTTGGTAAGGTTTGTTCTTTCAAGTGTGGTTTTTGCAAAGGAAACCCAACTGTGTGAGATACAAAGTGACACATATATGGCACGAGATAAAACTGTGAATGTTTTTTTAGGTCATTGATTCACATGAGATAGTCACTAAAATCTACAGCGCAATTCATCTCTTCTCATACATTGTATAACATTGTATTCAGCTCTTTTTCAGTTACGGATGTAGCAAACGTTAACTTGACATTTACCTACAATGGAACACAATGCTGTAATTTCAGGTGTTATGATGTATCAGTCATGTTAATGATTTTACATTAGTTTCTGGAAAAAGTGGTTGACAACCAAGATATCTGGCAGTATAGAACCCACAGGGGTTGCCACCCACCTTTCTCAGATTTCTTTATGTCAAATCTGCATTGCTCAACAATCTCAGATGCATCGCTATTTCTCCAGTGAAGAATCTGAGGAAGCTCATAATGATTGTTGTGACGACTGTGAATGTGGAACCACTGTGTCAACCTACCGGGTAAGTGAGGATCCAGTCCAGTACGGTTGACAGCTGAGGTAAGATACCGGATGTATGAACCCCGGATGGAGATGGAAACTAGGGAAAAGAATCTTGCCCTGAGCTGATAGCAAGGAGAGGGAAACCCCTGCTATAAGCGGAGCACTCGTCCCGATAGAGACGACCCCACGGTCCTCTTCTAGGAGCTGACTGACCCTGATGGGACAGAACAACTATAAACCAAACGACAGAACAATACTTAGTGCATCTATGTGCGTGTTCCTCCTTGAATAGTCTAAGCTGATCCACCTGCATAGGCTCAGGAACGCTAGACTAAGTAATAGTTGGCGGGGGAACAAGTGGTCTCTGGAACCGAGGCACCAGGCGGATTGATCTCCTCTCTCGCATAACCTCCTTAGATCTTTCTTGGAATCGCACATCAATCCTCGTAGCCAGAGAAATCAGAGAGTCCAAAGAGGTAGGGACCTCATGACCCACCAATTCATCCTTGATGCACCCTGCTAGTTCCTCCCAAAATGTTGCTACCAGAGCTTCCCTGTTCAAGCCCAGCTCTGAAGCCAATGTTCGGAAGTGAATAGCATATTGGCCCACAGTGAGGTTACTTTGACAGAGACATAACAGGTCGGAGGCAGCTGAAAAAGATCGACAAGGCTCATCAAAAACCTTCCGAAAAGACTCTAAGAACAGACTGAGGTTATTACCAGTGCATCACTACGCTCCCAGAGAGGATTGATCCATGCCAAAGCCTGGACAGAAAGGTGAGACATTATGAATGTGATTTTGGTGCGGTGTGAAGGGAAAAATTGTGGCAAAAGCTCAAAGTGCAAGGTACATTGGTTAACAAAACTACGACATTGTCCGGGGTCTCCATCATAATGAGGCAGTGCCACCAGGTGAGGACCGGAGCCAGAAACACAGGCTGCCAGTGGGGATGGTGCAGTAGTTGCCACAACAGCGGAGGGCTTTGGTATCGCTATGGTGGGGGAAATATTACCAAGACGGGTACTCACATTGTCAAGATTTGCTCTTGCCTCTCATGTTGATACATCATCTCCTGGAGTAATTCAGGAAGACCTCCGTAGTTTGAGCCAGTGGGATCCATGGCTGTAGTGTACTGTAACAACTGTGGATGTGGAACCACTGTGTCAACCTATCAGGTAGGTGATGATCTAGTCCAGGACGGTTGACAACGAACCCCAGCATGGCAGGTAAGATACCTGATGTACGAAACCCCGTACGCAGATGAAACTAGGGAAACTATCTTTCCGTGAACTAATAACAAGGAGAGGGAACCCCCTGCCTATAAGCGGAGCACTCGTCCCGATAGGGATGACCCCACGGTCTTCTTCTAGGCACTGACTGACCCTGATGGGACAGAACAACTATAAAACAAACGACAGAACAATACTGGGGCGTACAGGGACAGACTGACAAGGATAAACAGAGAAGCAGGATAACAGACTGGATACACAAACAGAGGCACAGAAGACGAGCAGAAAGCAAGGTAGCAAGGAAACTGCCGGAGCAGCAGCTAAACCTGTAGTTATGGACACGAATCACACAACAACACTACAGCACTGACTGAAAGGCTCAGGGCAGCTATATAGGGTGCTGATTAGAAAAGGGGCATCAGCTGAGCAGGAGGCCCAGAAGCAATTAACCCTAGGATTGCTGGAAGAGAATAAATGTAAGTTCAGTGAACAGGGAGAGCAATAAAACACCCTTGCCTGCCAGACACAGAAACAGGATTGTGTCTGAACAGTGCACCTATTGTCAACCAACGTTTCTACTATGAAGTCCCTTCTTCAATTTACACATACAGCGTATAGAGTTTACCAACATGGGTTGCACACAGGAGCAAACTTGTAGAGGAATAGCGCTCTCAGTCATCCCCGGGTCCTGGTCCTTCTACAGAATTGCATCTGACCCTGGGAGCATTAACCCCTTAGTGACCAAGCCTGTTTGCGCCTTAATGACCAAAGCAAATTTTGAAAATCTGATGTGTCACAACATTTTCAGGAACACTTTGTTTTCCTGCACCAAGCCAAGCTTGCAAAGGCTCATGGGTGTCAGAATGATAGATACTCTCACAAATGACCCCATTTTAAAAACTACACCCCTTAATGTATTCACTGAGGGGGCTCATGGGTATTTTGACCCCACAGTATCTTTTCAGGAGTTAATGCAATTTAGAGGAGGAAAAATAAAATTTCATATTTTTGAAAATATGTCATTTTTCTCTATAATGCACATGAAAATGAGGATTTACACCCCAAAATGGATCCCCATGTTTGTCTTGCGTTCAGAAACATACCCATTGTGGCCCTATTCTTATGTCTGTATGCACAATGGGGCCCAAACTGAAAGGAGCAGCCGGTGGCTTTCAGAACAGAATTGGCAGATTTGGCTTGAAGGAGATTTAGGCCCCATTGTTCCCCTGTAGAGCCCTTAATAATTTCATTTCCCCTCATGGATATGATCCGTGAGGAGTGATGAAACTTTTACTTTTTTACACTTTTTAAACTTTTACATGATCGACCCATTGGATAACAGCTATCATGTGACCAGGGACCGCATACAGTGGCTCCCGGTGCCAGCTTGGTGCTCTTGGCTACTCATACTAGCCGGGAGCAGGGAGTTTTTACATTTCCTGGGAGGATTGAAACACTGCGGGTCATCGTGGAGGACGTGGGTTAGTGTCTTCAGCTCCCCTTACGGAACCGAGCTATGAGGGTAGCTGAAACTTTCTCTAACTGTTCATTGACTTTAGTGTGATCGTCGGTATCCACTGGATACCAGCAATTGCGTGACTGGGGGGGCTTCCTGCAGCCCTCCATGATAGCTCCAGGTTACTGAAGCTATCGGGGCTTTAATCCCTAGAGGAAGCCTGTTTTTACATCCCTGAGGATTAAAGCCCAGCAAAGCAGGACGTAAAAACACTAAGGGGTGGTCACTAAGGAGTTAAGTTCTACCTCTGGTACTGCAAAAACATGATCAACAGCTCTCCAGAAGACAACAGCGGCAGTAAGAGTTGCCATATGTGGGGGCAAGCAAACCAGTCAGAAAAGTGCTACTTTGAAGAGTGGAATTAATATCTTTCACCACCACTTTGAGGTAGGAGCAGGAAGAGGGGTCCTCCAGGAAGAACAAACATGTTCAGGGCTTCCACCACAGGGGAAAGGTTGGAATCAATTATGCATACTAAAGTAGATGTCAGTGATGGGTCCTGCTCCAAGGGTGCTAATACTTTTGCAAGTCCCTGTCATCTTTTTTTCAGCATGGATATATACATTGCTCCTAATATTAACACTGACATGCCAAAAGTCCTGGGATAGCAGCATGAAAATTGGTTATGAAGCGGCGTTACCTCTGGTGATGCTTGGGAACATCGACTCCTGTATAAGTTGTGAGGTGTGGGGGTTTCATACTGGTGTGGGGTGTGTTCCCATGGCATGAGTTGGGTCCACCGGTCCACCTAAACATCTCATTGACTGGTGCCCATTACGTTTCACTGCTTGGTGCCAATTTCAGCCCTTCATGGACTTCATGTTACCCCACAATGATGGGATATTCCAGCAGGATAATACACCGTGCCATCAGGCCCAAGTTGTCTAGAATTGGTTGGAGGAGCCTTCTGGAGAGTTCCTGCGAATGGTGCGGCCGGAATGTTCACCCGACATGAGCCCAACCAAGCATTTATGGGATGTGGCGGTGAGGTCCATTCATACCTGAGATCCTACACCTACAAATACCATAGAGATGTGGGGGCATCCGGACGGCAAATGTCAACATTCCTCTAGTCCTCTGGAACAGATGCCACATCGGGTTGCTGCACTTCACCGGACTAGAGAGGCCCTATACAATATTAGTTCCTGTCCCATGACTTATGGCAGTTAATATAAAATGAGAAGCAAACACTGATGTAGCATTAAAGTATCACAACTGCTTGACTGTAACTTCACCGGAGATTTCGAAGTTGACTTTTTTCTGATATTATCTGAAGTTCTAAAATTAAATCTGCTCTGACAGGATTTGGTTAATGATCCTTGTCGGCCCCTGGGAAGATCTGATAAGATTAGTAGAGAAAAAAAGAAAAACCTCACAAAACATGATTCACACAAAAACTTCCACTCTCAAGGTCGTGGGACTCTCACCTTGAACCTTGTTTCTTAGCACAAGTAGAAAGAACCTAAAATGAGTTAATATTAAAGGGGTATTTCCATCTGGGACTTTTATGGCATACCCACAGGAAATGCCCTGAAAGCCTAAAAGATACAAGGCCGGACTTACACCTACCTTCAGATCTGACCTCCACTGACCATGCCCCGGGTGAATGCAGTAACCAGGGTGTGGTTAGGAGGGAAGACATATTGGGGGCATTATCATTTGGTGGGGCCACAGATGGCAGCAATATAACTAATCCGGACAACAGAGGGGAACATTATAACTAATCTGGTAACAGAGGGGAGTATGATAACAAATAGGGCCACAAAGGGGAGCATTATAACTAAGGAGGCCACCAAGGGGAGCATTAACCCTTTCTAATCCAATTTGTATCCTGGTTTCCTAGGGGGCTCACTCTTTTTATACAACAGCGCTATCTGCTGGCTAAAGCCAGTACGGCATGAGGTGACATGTTGGATAGGCTCCGGCAGCAGAGAGGCTGGCAATATACAGTAAGAGAACCCCGACGGATGTCTTCCAACATCGGAGCTGTACAGCCTTAAATCATAATGTCTTCAGGAGATCAGACAGTGGATTGGAAAGGGTTAAAACTAGTCAGCCCACATTATCACTTTGTGGGGCCACAGAGGGCTCATAATCCCTGCAGTCTGTAGAAGTGGTTTCTGTATAATATTATTGTGAAAGGGTGGCTATAACAGTAAGGGGACACCAAGGACATGGCATAGCGTAGTGTAAAAGGGGCATGGCCTAATTTTGCCCTCCCTCCGTTCATTCTTCGTAAATTGGGAGGTGTCTCTGAACTGTAGTAAATCATGGCACCTTCTTCTGCTTGCAGCGCCACATGATGGCAAGTGGACACCTATATAATGCTACCATACAGTGCAAAATAACAGTTCCCTACAGTATGTACGTAAGAATGCCATATAGCAAACATATAGCAGCAGTACACAGTGGCCAAATAACAGCACCGTACAGAATCTACTCAATACTGCCATCTAGTGACAATATCATAACGCCATACCGTAAAGTACTTACATATCAGAACTCCGAGGGTTCCATCGCAGAGCTCCGTCTGGGTGGCCAAAAATATCATACAGTTGAAACCGCTATTAGTAGAACGGACGCTGGTCTCTGTTTTAGTAGGTTTCTATTATATTCTGGTATTTTGGCTCGAGAGAATAGCGGAGCAACATAATAAACCAACTAGGAACATCAGATATAACCCCTTTAGTGACCAAGCCTGTTTGCGCCTTAAGGGGGTTGTCTCGCGCCGAAACGCTTTTTTTTTTTTCAATAGGCCCCCCGTTCGGCGCGAGACAAACCCAAGGGATGGGTTAAAAGAAAAAAAAAATATATATATTACTTACCCGAATCCCCGCTCTGCGACTTCTTTCTTCCTTCTCCAAGATGGCCGCCGGGATCTTCACCCACGATGCACCGCGGGTCTTCTCCCATGGTGCACCGTGGGCTCTGTGCGGTCCATTGCCGATTCCAGCCTCCTGATTGGCTGGGATCGGCACACGTGACAGGGCGGAGCTACGATGACGACGCGGGACCAGCTCTCCGGCACGAGCGGCCCCATTCACCAGGCAGAAGACCGGACTGCGCAAGCGCGTCTAAAAACGCCAGAAGACAGCGACTTTAGACGGATCCATGGCGACGGGGACGCCAGCAACGGAGCAGGTAAGTGTATAACTTCTGTATGGCTCATATTTAATGCATGATGTATATTACAAAGTGCATTAATATGGCCATACAGAAGTGTATAACCCCACTTGCTGCCGCGAGACAACCCCTTTAATGATTAATCAGGCCAAATTTTGGAAATCTTATGTGTCTCTTTAACATAGAATGACTCCGTAAAGGTTCTGCATATCCAAGTGATTCTGACATTGTTTTTTCGCCACATGTACTTCATTTAGGTGGTAAAAATAGACCAATAGATTTGTGTATATTTATTAAAAACGCCAAAATTGGGAAAATTTTGAAAAAATTATCTTTTTTTTCACATTTTCACATTTTCAACTGCAATATCTCAAACATAATATAGAAATATAAATTAGGGAGAGCGCCATAGCCATAAAGAGAAAGATGTAACAATCAACAGGGATTTTACTCACCAGGTGCCAGGCGGAACAACAAAAAGTATTTGAGGTCCGCCTGCATCGGGAATCCAAGTTTGCCTTTTCAAGGTTTCTTTATCCAAGGGTCTTCTGTTTTATCCAGAACAGCTTGTACAGATATATTTTAACATCCAGCCCGTTCTGGAGAGCAGCAGCTTAAAAAATACCCCAACATAATGCAGATGGGGAAAAAAGAAAATACTAACAGAAAAAGCCTTTTCAGCTGCGCTACACCATAGACCCTATGCATAAAATGGGAATAAGCCTCTAAAAACCTATGTTCGTAGAAAGCTGTTTTTTATTCCCTAAAGTCACATATACACAAACAATTAAAAATAAAAGCAACGCGTTTCAGCATCAACTGATGCCTTTGTCAAGCTGAGGATAATATCATTACATCACACATATAAATACATACATCAGTTGAGAGGGGTCAGGAGGATTTTGACCCCACAGTTTCTTTTCAGGAGTTAATCCAATTTAGAGGAGAAAAAATAAAATGTTTGCAAATATGTAATACTAGCTGATATACCCGGCTTCGCCCGAGTTAATTTGGTACTGGTGTTTATCTGGTGTTCACAGGGAAAATCTTATGAAGTCGTGGTTACTTTAGAGATACTAAGGAAAAAGATATGTCCACCATTTTGCATAGTTCTCTGCGTTACCCAGGAAACGCTAGGTGGAGGTAACCATGCGACGTTTCCTTCATATAAAATGACATCAGGAAGTGAGAGAATTAGATTACATACGTAAAATTTGGACACTAATTCTTTTGCGCTTAGAATTGAATAATCGAGTTGGGACCCATTAACTTTTCATATTTATGACACAATCAATGCCCGTGCCAAATTTCATGTTTCTATGACATTGGGAAGTGAGAGATTTGGATTATGTACGTAAAATTTGGACGCCAATTCTTTTGCGCATAGAATTGAATAATCGAGTTGGGACCCATTAGCTTTCCCTATTTATGACATAATCAATGCTCGTGCCAAATTTCCCGTTTCTATGACACCGGAAAGTGAGAAAATTACATTCCGCACGTAAAATTTGGACGCTAATTCTTTTGCGCATAGAATTGAATAATAAAGCTGGGACCCAATAGCTTTTCCTATTTATGACATAATCAATGCTCGTGCCAAATTTCCCGTTTCTATGACACCGGAAAGTGAGAAAATTACATTCCGCACGTAAACTTTGGACGCTAATTCTTTTGCGCAAAGAATTGAATAATGGAGTTGGGACCCATTAGCTTTTCCTATTTATGACATAATCAATGCTCGTGCCAAATTTCCCGTTTCTATGACACCGGAAAGTGAGAAAATTACATTCCGCACATAAAATTTGGACGCTAATTCTTTTGCGCATAGAATTGAATAATGGAGTTGGGACCCATTAGCTTTTCCTACTTATGACATAATCAATGCTCGTGCCAAATTTCCCGTTTCTATGACACCGGAAAGTGAGAAAATTACATTCCGCACGTAAAATTTTGACGCCAATTCTTTTGCGCTAGAATTGAATAATCGAGTTGGGACCCATTAACTTTTCCTATTTATGACATAATCAATGCTCGTGCCAAATTTCCTGTTTCTATGACACCGGAAAGTGAAGAAATTACATTCCGCACGTAAAATTTCGACGCCAATTCTTTTGCGCTAGAATTGAATAATCGAGTTGGGACCCATTAACTTTTCCTATTTATGACATAATCAATGCTCGTGCCAAATTTCCCGTTTCTATGACATTGGGAAGTGAGTGATTTAGATTATGTACGTTAAATTTCGACGCCAATTCTTTTGCGCTAGAATTGAATAATCGAGTTGGGACCCAATTTCTTTTCCTATTTTGGAGATAATCTATGCTTGCGCCAAATTTCATGTTTCTACGACATTGGGAAGTTGGAGAACTTTTGGCGAGTCAGTCAGTGAGTGAGTGAGTCAGTCAGTCAGTGAGTCAGTCAGTGAGTCAGTGAGACAGTGAGGGCTTTCAGCTTTATATATATAGACTAGCTGATATACCCGGCTTCGCCCGAGTTAATTTGGTACTGGTGTTTATCTGGTGTTCACACGGAAAATCTTATGAAGTCGTGGATACTGAGGAAAAAAGATATGTCCACCATTTTGCATAGTTCTCTGCGTTACCCAGGAAACGCTAGGTGGAGGTAACCATGCGACGCTTCCTTTATATGAAATGACATCAGGAAGTGAGAGAATTAGATTACATACGTAAAATTTGGACGCTAATTCTTTTGCGCTAGAATTGAATAATCGAGTTGGGACCTATTATCTTTTCCTATTTATGACATAATCAATGCTCGTGCCAAATTATAAGTTTCTATGACATTTGGAAGTGACAGATTTAGATTATGTACGTAAAATTTCAACGCCAATTCTTTTGCGCTAGAATTGAATAATCGAGTTGGGACCCAATTACTTTTCCTATTTTGGAGATAATCAATGCTCGTGCCAAATTTCATGTTTCTACGATATTGGGAAGTTGGAGAACTTTTGGCGAGTCAGTCAGTCAGTCAGTGAGTCAGTGAGTCAGTCAGTCAGTCAGTCAGTCAGTGAGTCAGTGAGTCAGTCAGTGAGTCAGTCAGTCAGTCAGTCAGTCAGTGAGTCAGTGAGTCAGTCAGTCAGTCAGTCAGTCAGTCAGTGAGTCAGTCAGTCAGTCAGTCAGTCAGTCAGTGAGTCAGTGAGTCAGTCAGTCAGTCAGTCAGTCAGTGAGTCAGTCAGTCAGTGAGTCAGTCAGTCAGTGAGTCAGTGAGTCAGTGAGTCAGTCAGTCAGTGAGTCAGTCAGTGAGTCAGTCAGTCAGTCAGTGAGTCAGTCAGTCAGTCAGTCAGTCAGTCAGTGAGTCAGTCAGTCAGTCAGTCAGTCAGTCAGTCAGTGAGTCAGTGAGTCAGTGAGTCAGTCAGTCAGTGAGTCAGTCAGTCAGTCAGTCAGTCAGTCAGTGAGTCAGTCAGTCAGTCAGTCAGTCAGTCAGTCAGTCAGTGAGTCAGTGAGTCAGTGAGGGCTTTCAGCTTTATATATATAGATAAAAGACAGGATTCTTTTCTGTAGTGCACATAAAAATGAGGATTTTCACCCAAAATGGATACCCCTATTTGTCTTATGTTCAGAAACATACCCATTGTGGCCCTAATCTTCTGTCCATATGCACAACGGGGCCCAAACCGAAAGGAGCATTAAACTTCAACTGAGCTTTAACTTTTACGTGATCCCCTTTATCCATTGGATAACGGCGATCACATGACCGGGTAACCGCTCACCGCGGCCCTCTTTCACTGCCCCAGGCTCTCAGCTACCTTTAGTAGCCAGGAGCAAGGAGACTTTAAATTTCCCGTACCCTCCGCAGCTTCTGCTCTTGAGTCCGCCATTTTGCCAACGGGCGCATGCACAGAAGTTGGGGGAAAGTCCACCTGATAAAGATCCCATCGGGGGACATCGCCGGAGGTCTTAGCTAACTAATTTCACCTCCCATCATAAATCAGAGCTGTGAAAGGAGGTGAAACTTTAACTTCTCTTTGCTTTTACGTGATTGCCATTTTCTATTGGATAGCGGTGATCACATGACCAGGGACGCTGTACCGCGGCTCCCCGGGAAATCTCCAGGCTCTCGGCTACATTTGGTAGCCAGGAACAGGGAGACTTTAAATTACCCATGCAATATGCGGCTTTTGTACATGTGTCCAACATTTTGGGTGCTTGCATGTGCGCAGAAGCCTTGGTGAGGTCTGCGGATAGATCCGAGGGCCTTAGGTACCTAATTTCATCTCCACTCATGAATATGATCCGTGAGGGGAGATGAAATTGAAACTTTTTTTTCTTTTTTTTAAAACTTTTTTTACTTTACATGATCGCAGTTATCCATTGGACCAGGAACAGCATACAGCGGCTCCCTGTGATATCTCTCTGCTCTGGGCTACACATGTTAGCCTGGAACCAGAGAGATTTACATTTTTCCATGCTGTGCTCCCTTCTGTGCACGCGTCCTACGTATGACGTTTAGTGCGCATGCGCAGAAGGCGCCCTCGGGACCAGGAGGCCAGAACATCGCGGGACATTGCGGAGGACGGGGGTGAGTACTGTCAGCTGCCCTCATTGATCCGATGCATCAGGGCAGCTGAATCTTTAACTTCTATTTACTTTTCATTGAGTTTCATATGATCACCGCCAATCCGTACCTGCCGCCGATCATGTGACCGGGATGGGGGGTTCCGCCGGCCCGGAACACAACTCCAGGTTGTCAGCTACCTCCAGTAACCAGCAGCATGAAGCTGTCACGTCCACAGCTGGCAGGGCTTTAACCCTTTCCAGTCCAATTTGTATCCTGGTTTTCCTAGGGGGCTCACTCTTTTTCTGCCGTTATACAATGGCGCTATCTGCTGGCTAAAGCCAGTACTACATAAGGTGACACATTGGATAGGCTCCGACAGCAGAGACACTGGCAATATACAGTAAGAGAACCCTGACGGACGTCTACCAACATTGGAGTTGTACATCCTTAAATCATAATGTCTTCAGAGGTCAGACAGTGGATTGGAAAGGGTTAATCCCTGCAGCCAGCATGTTTTTGTGTCTCTGGGGATTGAAGCCCAGCAAGCCAGGATGTAAAAACACTATGGGGTGGTCAATAAGGGGTTAATTCCATGACAATTCGGAAACATTTGCAGAATACACCAGTAGGTTGCTCCCCTCTATTTCCCTCTGGGTAAATCAAGTACCGAATTATCAGGCTTTCCGGATTATCAAATGTTGGAGTAAAGGAATGGCCCAACATTCTATAAGATTGTAGATCTGTAGGCACCGGTTTACTTCTAACGTCTCCAGATGTGATTTCCTCCTATCAGCACACAGAAGAACAAACTCCGGGCTGCGGAGGACACGGCAGTCACCACAGTCCAGGGTGGCCAGGAGACGGCCTCCAGCTCTTCCAGGAACCAAAAAGTCAAAGCCAAGCAATTGTATATCAAACATTAAATGAAGAGCGCCCTCCTGGAGACAAAGTCACGGTGACCCTGAGAGCAGACGTGGCCTGATTATACGTGGCGCATCCTCTGGTTGTCCGATGGGCAGCTGTGATATCGGCAGACGCTGAAGTCAGGAATTAATCAGGACATTGTCAAGCGGAGCTGAAAGGCCTGAAGATCATCCATAAAACATGGTGTGAGGCTGCAGAAGGAGGCGTCCTCCATAGAATCCTTATAGTGATTAGCGGTACCACTATGTCTGCGGCCGACTGTTATCGCTCCAATCTACCTCATATAATAAAGAGAGCAGCAAATAGTCTTCATTACAAATCTCCTGCCGTTTTGTGTATACAGCTCTAAAAACTATCACCTTCTCCTAAACCCAAGTGTCTAGTTAGACCCCCCAACAAAAAGAGGTATAACTTTAGCAGCACACATAGCACCCCGAAGAGGGTTTTGGACAGACTACACCCCTTTTACACAAAGCCACGCCTTTTCTATCCGTTAATAGTGCCCTCTCACAGTAATAGTGACCCCCTGCACAGTAATGTTAGTGGCTCCTTTAGTAATAGTGTTCCCATTAGTGGTCCCAGTATTATTAGCGACCCCCATAGCGGCTGCAGTATTAATAGTGAATACCAAAGTGACCCCAGTAGTAACAGTGGTCCCAGTATTAATAGTGGCCCCAGCTGGGCAGCAACCCCAAAAGCAGTGCCCTCACTCTGTCTGCAGCTCAGGTTGTGTAGTCCCCCCCCACCCCCGTCTGTCATTAGTCTGTAACCCCTGACCTCCATCCCAGCGTCTTCATGCTGGAATGCAGACGCTGGGGAAGAGGTCAGGGGTCACAATGATGAGAGCAGCTGAGACTGCCGCTAGACCCAGGCCACACTGCATTAAATGCTTGTCTGGGGGCCAGGCATGTCTCTTGCAGCCTGGGACTGCGGAACAGTGCCCCAAATGCAGAACTGTCTGGGACGGCTAGGAGGCATGATGTAGTCTGTTCCTGCAGTGATGCATAACTGCTCTCCATCTGCTCCTTCTGCTTGTATGAAGATTACATAAACGTTGTCAGTAACCATGGAGACACATAAAGCTGCAGAAGAGCTTCTATGTTACATGTGCTGCAGCAATAAATAAAAATGAATTGCAAAAATTATCACACCCTTCCATTCAGGCGTGGGAATTATGATTGAGACTCCATGAGAGGACTCGCCCTATGTTATGGATCTTCTAGCATATAAGTCTTTTAGGGATGCATGACGTGTGTAATTTGTCACCACTGACCCCCCATTCTTCATTAGCCCCAAATTGGTGCTACCCGTAATATTTAGGCAACTATCGTGGCGCTATATGGTACTGTACACCAATAAATCAAGCTAGGCTCCTCCAAAGACAACTGATCACATCGTCCTCATGCCTCCAAAAGCTTCAACAATGAAAAGATGGACAATTCTTGCAGTACTAGTGACCCTCTCACAACGCTATGAACCTCTAAATAATGCAGTCATCAAATAATTGTATCAGCTCTACTCAGTGATAGTGATTACAGTGCAGTTACCTCCAGTGATAGTGATTACAGTGCAGTTACCTCCAGTGGTAGTGATTACAGTGCAGTTACCTCCAGTGATAGTGATTACAGTGCAGTTACCTCCAGTTGTCCCAGGTAGCATCTTCTCTGATTGCAGTTGTCCATTTTTTTCTCATTCTACACTCAGACCACTATGAAGACTTCTTTCAGCCATGACTTGTCTCTAAACACTCTTGACATCAATCTTGATACTACCCCAATGAACCTCTCAGCAACCCCCATTTGAATAGTGACCCTACTGTGAACTAACTTGTCTCCTTTATCACCATGCTTACTAATAGTATGCCCTCTGTGGCCCTACGTAGCTATACTGTTCCCTGTGTGGCCTCACTTCATTGTACGACCTCCTCTGTGGCCCCATTGTGTAATAGTGGCCCCATTTAATAATACTGTGTCCCTGTCTGGCCCTCCTTTGGTAGTGGTAGACATTTGGTAGCGGAGGGGTGAGACGGGTCTCATACCTTCTGGGATGGCAGGACTGTCCCAACACATCTGGGATTGCCTTGCTGAATCCTGATTGGTGAGCAGTTATCCTGATGAGTTGTGGCAAACTTCAGATCTGTTACATATGTTGCATTGTGTTGATTTCTGAGACTCAGAAGAACATTTTTTCTTCGTTAACTTCATTTTCACTTTTTACGATGGGTGCGACGGTGACGAGCCCTCGCTCTGTTCTTCCGTGTAGCTGAGGTGTGTATGTCACGTCCGGCCTGTTGGGAGATCAAATGCCATTTATTTCACACTTTATTGCCTCTTTTCTATTTATTGACTCTATAAATACGGATTCAAACCTTCAATCAGCTCCGAGCCCCGACTGCCACCCGCGCTGCAGACCATCTGCTCCAGAAACCAACTCATGGGAAAGTGGTATTTCTCAAACTCTACTAAACTTTACAAGTTTTCTTGCTGAGTCTTGGCTGGAGGTTGCAGCCAGCTGTTATCTGGTAAATATTTCCTTGGGTGCAATAGGAAAAACCTCAAAAACCCCAAAACATGAGTCAGGATCAGGATTGCCACCGACTCCATAGTCTGTGTAATAACCTAATTAACTCTTTTGGTTCACATTGAAAAGATATTGAGTGGAGACCATCAGCAAGCAGGTATGTTGTATCTCACAGATCCTATTGTAGCTTTATATTTATGCCTTACATCTATGGCTTAAGTATCGAGAATAACTCTTACTACTTTCATAATCATGAAGATGTCAAGAAAATTCAAGAAAATTGGATTTACAGTAAACAGTTAAGGCGTTGTGTTGTAGGTCATATTACAATGGCCCTATTAGGGTTTCTGTGCAGTACATCATACAGGTAGGTCCTCTACTCTGAAGCAGCTCCTACTGTACCCTGGGGGAGTGAGCTTCTAAATGTATTTGAATGGGCTGCACGTAATACCTCATTTCTCCTGTAGTGGCCACTACATGAGAAGTGTACAGGTGCTAGAAGTGCTAGTGCTGTAACTACCAGATCAGGTGATCAACAGGAAGTCCTCAATTAGAGAAAGGGTTTTCTAACTGAAGTCATTGATGGAGTGCTGCTCGGATCGATTTGTTGATGGCTAGAATGGCGTGGGTGTGCTAGGAAGATGGCGCGTACCATCGGTCAATGCACTGCTCTGCTTTTTTGGAGGCAGTATGATCAGCAGTTGACCACTTTTCCCTCCAAATAAACTGAAACAAAGGCACAGGTCACTTTCCTGCCACCACTGACACATCATTCTAACAGTTGGTACAGTCAAGCCCCACAGGTCAGGCACTGATGTCAATTACTAGCCTGTCTTAAAGGGGTTCTCAACTTTAGACAATCCCTTCTTATTAGAAAAGTCCCCTGACAATAAGCTGATCACAAAGTGTCCCCCTGATAGGACCTGACAGTAAATTGTTCAATTTCCCTGCAGCGCCTCTACAGGAGAAATGTTGCAATTACACAAGTAATACGGGTACAATCAATGGTGGTCTGTGTAATGCAGGACAGGATCGGTCCTCCAGAGCAAGAGACACTCTTTGTAACCGCTCTTCACAGAGAGAGATGAGGCTCCTGAACAGGGGACCGCCCTCCATTAACTCCAAATTCCGAATAAATGTAAGAGGTTCGTTCTTCACCACTCAGCAAAGAACTAAAAACATTTGATGTTTTTTTTCCCTTTGTTTGACCCCTTAACCCCTTAGTGACGCGGCCTATTCTTGGCTTAAGACCGCGACGATTTTTGGTAGATTTTTTTATCTCCATTTTTCAAAAGCCATAACTTTTTTATTTTTCCGTCGGCGCGGCCGTATAAGGGCTTGTTTTTTGCGAGACGAGCTGTAGTTTTTATCGGTGCCATTTTTGGGTACATCGACTGTATTGTAAAACTTTTATTATTTTTTTTATGATAGAATGGAGAGAAAGCGCATCAATTCTGCCCTTATTTTTTTGTGTTTTTTTTACAGTGTTAATTATGCAGCATAAATGACACAATACACTTTTTTCTGCGGGTCGGTACGATTCCAATCGATTCTTTTCTTTTTTTTAGGTTTTTCCACTTTTCCACAAAAAAACCCCTCTTTTTGGAAATTATTTATTTTTCTAAATCGCTGCATTCAAAGTCCTGTAACTTTTTTATTTTTCCATGGACGGAGCTCTGCGAGGGCTTATTTTGCACATAGTGAGCTGCACCATAATTCTTATTTTTTTACTGATGTCGCTGTCTGAGGGTTGTTTTTTGCGGGACGAGTTGTATTTTCCAGTCATACTATTTAATCCGCCATATAATGTACTGAAAAATCTGTTAAATGTTTTTTATTTAAACTTTTGCTATCTTTAATTTTTTGCAAATAATAATTAATAAAACTTATTTTGACTTTTTACATTATTTTTAGGGGGACTTGAACTTACGATCATTTGATCGCTCATACAGTATAATGTAATACCATAATATTACATTATAACGCATTGTGACAGGCAGTGTATCATAGCCCTTGGGGCCTTCAGAAGGACCCAGGCTGCCATTGCATCTCCCCTCCCCCACTCCCCTATCGGGGCATTTAAATGCTTCTATCAGAATTGACAGTGACATTTAAAGGGTTAATAGGCACTACCATTAATCTAGTAATAGCTTCTGTTATCTTGCATAGTTGTGGGATGTATTAACTCCTTCACACCCCGGACATGCTGGGCACTACAGAACAAATGTATCTAGTTTATCTAAGTCACTTTGATTTGTGTTTGCCTTGGAAAGGGATTTGGTAATCGGAGAGCCCACAGTTAGAGGATCAACTAAGCCCCTGTCTGGACCCAGGGCGTGAACTGGTTAACTATAGAGCAATCTGCCCAGTAAGAGTGTTACGTATAATCTGCCCGCCAACCAACCTCTTTTCCATTGGCTGTCAGCTCTTCTAACTCTCATTGGCCAGTCTGATAAGAACTACCTTAGGATTGGCTGATTTCCTACACGACACCTCGGCATCTATATGCTAAGCTTTAGCAGTTACGGCATTCCCCAAATACTTTATATCACTTTTCTGCATGAACATTTGTATCCGCGTCACTTTACTAACGCAGCATACGTATATTATGACATGTCTTCAGCACACGTAGCGTGTATCTGACTACACCAGGTTAACTTCTTCTAAGCCCTGTCTGTAATCCGGGAGACGGCCATCAGAGTTCAGAAGGGGAAAACAAACTTCTTTCTCCCTGCGTGAACCTTTACTTGGTGCTGGGCTCCGCATGACAGTCTAGTCTACCCCTGGGCCGCCCGCAGCGGGCTCGGCTGTCTTATACAAGCTTTGACATTCCTACACAACTAATTGGTTGAAAGCCTCTTGTGACAGCGGAAATAAATAATCCATGAGATTTCTTAATCGCGGCTCCTGTGAAAACCTTAATAACCCCGATTGTTCCCATTTGTTGGCTTATTCTACAGTAAATGACGGTATTTATGGGCTTGGATGGACGCAGCGCTCTGGAATTGACCCCTAATGTCTTTATTTGAGGGGCAAAGGTTCCGTTTGGCCAAGTTTTGTACCTAAATACTGTGCTTATAAACGGACTAGCAACATGAAGGACCCCGGACGCCTCCCGTCCCGGCAAGGCTTTTCCTTTTCCCACCCTTTAACTCGCTGCCTGACCACAAACTCCTTGGTCACATCCCTTTTACCGTGCAGCCTCAATAAGAAGGCTATCCCTGACTAATGCTTCTGCGCTGCCCCTACTCCCACTCCCTTCGTCCGCAGCCCCGCTAAGCAATCTGACAACACCTGTAGCAGCTTCATGTCGTCACGTAAGAAACTAGGCCAACACTCCCCCTCCAGCCCCTTCTGTTACCGTATCTATTTGGTAAGCTTGGTTCTGTTCCTTCATCTATGCAGTAAACTTGGCTCTGGTACCATATCTAAGTAGCAAGCTTAGTTTTATACTGTACTTATGCAATAAGTTTGATTATGTTACCACATCTATGTAGGACACCTGCTGTAGCTAAATAATTTAGTCTGAAGGTGGTCCAGACGTTCCATACAGCCGAGGGTACCCTTAATCGGCCCTGCTCATGGGATATATACTAGCTTCCACCAAAGGTGTCTAGCAGATGTTTACTCCTCTCTCTCTCTATTAGGAACACATGTATGCTTGGCCACACTCTGTGTGCATGTGGATGAGGGACTTGGAAGGAATAGGATGTGACTGGCGGCTATTGAAGGCATATGGCCCCTTTAACATGCTTGATTCTTTAGGCATCAGGGAAGAGTTGGATATGGGATATAGGAGCAAACACTATACCCATTAGATCATCGGATGATCCTGATGGCTGCTTTGGCTGACATTGTTCTACTTTGTATGGACACTTTAAAATGGGTTGTTCAGGAATTCAACCAAATGGTCGCAGTCCAGTTTGTGGAAACTCAGCCTAGGATTGAAGTATGCATTTCTAGACCTCAGGAGGAAGGAGATGGGGCTGAGGATGGGAATGGAGCCTACCGCCACACTGTTCATTCCTGACAGGTTTACCATTCAATTTCAGCCTGATAACACCATACAGTGTGGTGGTATTGCAGTGTCCGAGGAGCGGGCCCACAGCCAAGGAGATAGCAGGCCTTGTCTCGGGGCTCTACCATCTCCTCCCCTGGGGGTAGCACGGGACCTGACCATTTTTTTTATTCATTTTCGGCTTTTCCTCCCCTCAGAATCATAATTCTGGGGAAGGTCACAGGGAAAAGCAACTGAACATTACCTTGAGTCTCTTTTGTCACTCGTGATGCCATTGTTCCGTCCTCTATGGTGAAACTGGAAGTTGTAATAAAGTAGTCCACACACACAGGGTAACCTTTCATGGACAAACCGGGAATGGGCGGTAATGTCTGTTTACTATAACTTCTTGAAAATCACAGCTTACACAACAGTTCTGTATAAAGGAAGTGTGGAAGCAGTGGAGGCTCTTGGGGCATTCATCCAATCCACAGTCACAGTTATCTGTGTGATCACGTTCTCCCGGCACCAATCTCTCTACACTGTGAAGTCACTCACTTCTTCCTTTTTCTCTACTCACTGTGAAGCGGTCCCATTCTTTTAGCACCCAGAAGTAGCACCAAGGATCCCAGGGGTTTTCACAGGCCCGGGATGAGCATCAGGCAATCGCTCGGCCTCTTTATTCTTCATACACAGACCAATCCATGTCTGTATGTCTCTATGTCTCACTTGCAGAACTCCTCAGACTAGACTACCAAAGATTCTTGCAAGACTCCCTGACATAGCATCCTTGCAGACACATATATATGATAGTCACATGACACACAACATGATACATTTCTCAGACATAACCCAGACATTAACCCATTTAGTACGGCAGAGATGCAATACACATCAAATGCATACTACATAGAAGACACTGACAATACAATTACACGAGACAAGCACATAGCATTTATGGAGGGGCCACACTAACTCTGGGCCACTACAGTATGCTTTTTCCTGCCATCCCTTCACTAGGACCGTATTTATAACAGGACGTCCAAAAGGGAAGGGGGCTGACATTTTTACAGCTACCAATAATGGTTTACTATGTTTGTGTAACCTTGGTGCTACTGACTATCCATCTCTAAAGCAGTTTAGCAGCAATAAAATGAGCAAACAGTTGTCTGTGTGCTGATAACACCCAGAGCGGCTGCACAGAGATCTCATCACAGAAGTGTTTATGACCTCCTTAGTCTCTAGCTTCTATGTTCTACACTGCAGGGTTTAAGGCCCGTCACGGCTCTCTTACAACAGAGGTGTGTGGAGAAGGAGCTCCCAGACATACAGGTATCCAAGCTTCAATAAAATAGACAGAAATGGTACGTCAGGGCAAAGAGGGTTTGGAGTGCACTTTGCTGTGCTGTGCGCCCAGTATTGTGGGATCTACGGCATCGATCGGTGTGAGAGTCCCTACCCTAGTGGTAATTATTGAGGCCATATCTATGTATGTCAGAACTAGGACTATGAGGCTTTTGTGTTTCGAATCAGGCCATACTAGATAAGGTCATGGCTGATAAAGCTCTGTTTCATATTCGATTCTCGGCTTGGCCACTCTCTGATGTCGGAAGCTTTGGAATAACGGAGTCTTGCACATCTTGCTGCAGATAAACAGAACTTTAATGGAATAGCACGATAGGTGACCTTGATCAGGCCGCAAAAGAAACTGCAATGTAAGGAAATCACAATAGAATAAATGTCCAAGCCTTACTTGTACATCATCCTGCTGGTGGCTTTGTAAGGGTCAGCTTACATATACCGCAGCTCCGTCTACTGCACCACACTATCCGGAAAACCAAACACACTCCACATCTGCCTACCAGAGCAGAAGGTCCCGTTCCTCTATTCTCCATCACCGCCTTAAAAAGTTAGCTATACAGATTCTGTACCTGAGACGGCACCGCCTATAAAGACACCTCCGCCCCTCCCCTTTGGTCTAGAGATGTATTCTTCGGTCCTAGGACTGGTATCCGCAGGCTGTACATGACTGTGGCCAGTTTGGTAAATTCCTGGGCAACTTTTTTAACTCAAGAGTCTTGAGTTATCCTCTCTCCCAGTGGAATTCATCATGTGATTTAGCCTTTGTGGAGTCTATGTAGAAACAAGAAGACCTGCAGAAACCCACCGAAGTCTAAGGAGAACGTGCTAAGCCCACAGAGGTGTACCAAGGGTCAGATTAAAATCCATGGTTCTGACATGAGCAAACATGTAGATAACGGATGGTACCTATTCAGTTCAGCCTCTTTGGCAGCTGCTAGATGGGAGTTGTACATTTCTTGTAGGGTTTTGTTGGCTTTGGAACCGTCCGTGTCGGAATACTATTGTGTAATGAAATGTATATTTGTGTTGTCTGGGAAGCCAGCTGGATAAATAGTCCTCTGAAGATCTTGGGATGCTTCTGCTACTTTTTTCATTAATACTTTTTGCCCTCTCTGGTTTCCTATGGAAATAGGGTTCTGTTTACCCAACCCCACCTAACATTTCAGATGTGACACGTTTTCCTGTCTTCTCAACATGCCGTCCATCTTTTCAAATGTGAATGGGATTTCAGATAAGTTGCCGGGTCAGATGTGTGCGAGAATTTACAACAGTTTGATAATGTGTGAAGATTTCTGGGGATTTCCAGGATTTTACAGTGATGGCCTAAACTAGGGCCAAGCCATCAGTGTGGGATAGATGTCTGACCTCAGGGACCCCACTGATCAGCATAGCGAAGGACTGTAGAACATTGTGCCAAGAATGGTGTATAATGGCAAGGGCCAGATTTACTTGTATTATGCATTTTAGATATTTTTGCACCCAACTCAACAGTTTTGAAAGTATCTACAAAAAGAGACGTGGTTGAAGTCTATGTTTTATGTGTTTAAGCTATCTCAGTAGTTCTATGAGGCCTTGGAAAGGATCTGCAGCTTGGCTTGTGTCTGCATGCAGGTCCAACTAAAATTGGAGGTGGAGAGAACTTTCTAAAAGAGTTCGGGAGTCAAAGTGACCCAGCTAGACAACTTCCTTAGTGATTGAGCAGCATGCTCATAAAGAGATCTGCCTGATCATAGCAAAAGGAGGAAACTGAATACGATCTGCCTAAGACAGGTTATGTTCAATTTTGTGGCTTAGCAGAATAATGGTGGTATTTTGAAAAGGTGAGTAAACCCCTGGAGATCAAGTAGAGTTACACTGATCACTACTCTAGACCACCAGGGATGTTGGCATTATTCTTTTTACTAGTCTAGATCAACAAGGATGCTGAATTAATGCCATCATTGCCTGGGATGACGAGGGATGCTGAAATTTACTCCTTCAGTACTCCAGACCACCAAGAATGCTAAACCGTTCAGTACACTAGACCACAGGAATACTAGTATTAAGCCTTTTACTACTCTAGACCATCGCCAATGCTGGCATTAATCTTTTCACTACCCTAGATCACCAGGGATGCTGGTATTAAAGCCTTCACTACCTAAAACCATTGCATTAAAGGGGGTTTTCAGCAAAGAATAAGTCATCAATAGTTGATCAGTGGGAGTTTGCTGCTCGAGACCCCTACTGGTCAACTGATTGAATAGGCCACAGTGCCCGGGTGAGTGCCGTGGCCTCTTCTCAGGCATGTGCCATCACATTCATTGATGACATGGCCAAAGAGCAGCTCAGTCCCATTCAATTGCATGAGACTGAGCTGCAATACCAAGCACAGCTACTATACAATGTATGGCATAGTGCTTGGTATGGACTAAGGTGACCGCAAGTTTCACCCAAGCACCGCTGTCTCTTCAATCAGCTGATCAGCAAGGATCCTGAGCATCAGATTCCTGTTGTTAAACTACTGAGGAACTATTCTGAAGATAGGTCATCAATAGTTTAGTCCAAGAAGGTATTATTGTATCTTGTCACCACCAGGAAATAGTGGTGAAGACAAGAGTGACAGGCTGGCGATGCCCCCTGTACCTCATTGGCTGTAGAGATGCCTCCCCTGCAGGTCCTGGCAGGCCAGTATTATTCTCCCGTCCCGGCTCCCGGCTCAGATGTAAGCTCCCCACTGTTGGTGTCACTCTTGCTGGCTTCACACTGTGTGTGTTTTCCCTGTTTCTTCCCTGGCCGTTATGTCAGCTCCTCGTTACTGCTGTTCCTTACCCGGCCGTGATGTTACCTCCCTGCTGCTGCTCCTCCCTGCTGTCCGTCTTCATTCTCTCCGGAGTGGCGGCGGCAGGAGATCCAAACTATGGTGAGGCAGCGGCGTCAGGAGAGTGTAGTCCATTGAGGACCACAGTGGTATGTAGGTGTGAACAGTGACGTGTTTTGCATGTCTGTGCAAGTGGCCAGATGTGCTCTATGTGCAGTCCTGTTCTCTGTCCAGTGTGTGAACAGTGTCGTGTCTCGTGTTTTGTACACTTCTCCAGGTTTTTGATCAGGGATATCCAGGTCCCAGATGAAGACAGTGGGGCCGACCTTATCGGGACGATTACCCTGCTTTTAGGCAGGGGTGCCCCACTTTCCCAGATTAGTAAGGGACAGGGGTCCTTCCATCATTGCCTGGAGAGGTGTAGTTGTAAGTGCAAATACTATATAACTGTGTTTGTGGGTCTTAAACGGACACGTCCATTCTGAGGAGTGGCGCTTTAATGTGCCACGTGGATGTAACATTAATGACATTGAGTAGAGTAGCCATGGCATGATATATTTAATACAAGGCCTTGTATTATCATAATATAATGTTCAGTGATTTAATAGAGTGATGTGATGATATAATGTGACGTGTATATTATAAGTGCAGTTGCGCAGCAAGGCACCTGAGGCATGGCAGAGGTTCAGAAGACACTGTATGTTCTCTGTGCTACGGAGCATGGGCATTTGGGCTGCTGAAGTAAAAACTCGGTTCAAGAGCTCACACCCACCAGCGTTTTTTTTTAACACTGCGATATCGCTGCATTTTTTACTGCAAATGTCAATAGGACTTTCTAATGTTAAGCGCAAGTTTGCGCTTCTGCGATTTTTGGTGTGTCCGCTGTCATCTGGGTCACACCTAAGAATACTGTATCCAGCCACTATAAAGAACTTCATGTATCGATATGATATTTTTGCCATAAAACTCTAAGTTAATTATATGTGTGTTTGTCTGGCGCTGCCGACCTCCGCCAATAACTCCCCTCCGATACGGTGAATGCAGTCGTCCCTTTTGCCCAAATGGACTTTTAAAAATAAGTTATAATAAAGTTTAGAATTTTAGTATTTGTGTCTATTCTGTGAACTTTTTGTAAGATAAAGTTCAGCATGCGGCTCCATCTCAGGCAGATCTGAGAGTTGTGGTGATTAGATGGACGGTCTTGTCACCTGAGGCCCTAAAAGTGGTACCCCCTTGGCCTATAAGAGGCTCTCGGAGGCTCCTTGTGTGTGGTGACCTCTTCTTCCGCTTGTAGAGCTTGTTGGCCACTAGACGCCTCTACGACACAGAGAAGAGCTGTCACCCCGTTCCCAGAGTCTGAGAGTATACCGCCCTCCGCTGTCCGCAGCTCTTTTGTATCAGACACATATAAGCTCCTACATAACAACATTCAGCGTAACCGAGTGCATTTATATCTTACAAGAATTTTCCACACCCCCATTGCTTCTCCATAATCTCCTCTCCCATGATCCTTTGCTCCTGCCTTGCTTTTCTCACAACCTGCAGATGAGAAACAATTCCGAATAAACTTCTCAATTAATCTTTTGTCTGGTGCAGAAATGCAGAAGTTACGGCCAGCAGGGCTGAGTGGGAGACGAAACAATGGCGGAATTACAGGTTCAGAAATAGATTCACATTCCTGCAAACTCCAGAAATGATGAAGTTATTACGGAATCACCGAGATGGTGGGACGCTCGCCTTCTCCATCCGTACCCCCCCAAACGGATGTTCCTAACTGGACCCCGAGGTGGCGGCTCCTAGAGTACTTACCAATCGCTGATGATTGTCTGGATGTAATGTAGAGCGGACACGGAGGTCAGGATAGCCAAGGGTCAGAACCAGAAGGACGGTCCAAGATAAGCGGCCGCACCGGGTGATAGGAGACATTGTGAGCATACCCTAAACATAGAGCTATGAGACCTTATTCTAAATGATGGACGTCCGGGGAATACCAGAGGAACGTCACAACGCAGAGCTGCAGGAGGAAGTGCTCCAGTATTGTTATTACATGGGGACACAAGTACTTACTGCAACAGACATTGCAGGAGAAATGAGACTTTATCATAAAGTGATACAAAAAAGCACATAAAACGCAACATAAACAAGTCTGCATGTATAAATACATATATACTCCTACGAGGGAAGGGATTGGAGCTGACAATGAGTACATATATATATTTACTATCAGCACCAGTCCCTTCCCTAGAGGGAGTATATGTATGTATGTATATATATATATATATATACACACATACGTTGTCAGTAACATCCCTTCCCTAGAAGAAGTTGGCACAATGGAATGCAACATTCTACATGTGATTGTAATGTTGATACAAGATGTGATACGGGCAGGCATGGAGGCTCTAGTACCCTGTTGTACCATCTCCAGCTTGGATACAAGATGTGATACGGGGGGCATGGAGGCTCTAGTACCCTGTTGTACCACCTCTAGCTTGGATACAAGATGTGATACGGGTTGTCATGGAGGCTCTAGTACCCTGTTGTACTGCCTCTAGCTTGGATACAAGATGTGATACAGGGGGCATGGAGGCTCTAGTACCCTGTTGTACCGCCTCTAGCTTGGATACATGATATGACAAGGGCGGCATGGAGGCTCTAGTACCCTGTTGTACCACCTCCAGCTTGGATACAAGATGTGATACGGGTGGGCATAGAGGCTCTAGTACCCTGTTGGGCCACCTCTAGCTTGGATACAAGATGTGATACGGGTGGGCAGGGAGGCTCTACTACCCTGTTGTACCACCTCCAGCTTGGATACAAGATGTGATACGGGTGGGCAGGGAGGCATACAGGTTCTATATCTCTCCACATTTGCTGTAACTGAGACTATAGAGCGTATAAACTGGTAGGCTGTGGAACTTGTTGTCCCAGATGGTCCCATACGTTTTCTACTGGTGATAAATCTGGTGACTGGGCAGCCACGGCAGTGTGACAATGTTGTGGGGGCTCCTGGGACCCCCTTGTGTGTGCGGCCAAGCATTATCCTGCTGGAAGCCGCCTTGAGAGGAACACACGTGGCTGCAGGATGTCCGGAACATATCGCTGAGCTGTCATTGTCCCTCGTACCACTACTAGGGGGGACCGACTGTCATATGCGATTGCCCCCTAGACCATCACACCAGCAGGGGGCAGTGTTCTCCACAGCAAAGCCAGGATTGAGGTTGGATGTCAAAGACCGTATACATAATAGGCGCCGTGAGACCAAATGTCCTTCAGTGAAATTCCTGGAAATGGGTCCGACAGACACAGAGGTGTAACAATGGCGCCACCTGTCTCTGGATGATGGACAACGAAACTGTTGGAGCTGCTCGTGTTTGTTGCTTTATCAGACAATCGTCTTTACTGGTGGTCTGTATAAGGGGGGTCTGAGTGTTTGCCTGCATCCACTGGCCCCCAACACCTCCTAACAGTCTGGTTAGAGCTGCTGGTGGGGGACAATTCATCAATACGACCATCCAGCTTCTCACATCCCAATAATGCGCCCCCCTCTGGTAACGGGGTGAAATCTCTTCTCTGCGTCGTAGAGGCGTCTAGTGGCCAACAAGCTCTACAAGCGGGAGAAGAGGTCACTACACACAAGGAGCCTCCGAGAGCCTCTTATAGGCCAAGGGGGGAATCCCTTTTAGGGCCTCCGGTGACAAGACCGTCCATCTAATCACCACAACTCTCATCATTTACAGATCTGCCTGAGATGGAGCCTCCGGACGGGGTCTGCAGCAAAACGACAGCTTCTTCTGGGGGCGCGATGTTTTGATAGAGGGCTTAACCAGATCACTGTGATTGTGTGACATTTGTGAGTGTGAAAATCATACAAAAAGTGACAAAACGAAGTAATTGGTTTCAATGGTTTTGTTTCCACTATTGTTATTCTCCCGATATTACTGCACTGATATCGTTCTCGCATAGTTTTTTCTTCCCCTTTTTTTTTCTGTGTGCAAGTAAGAAACTGAGTCCGACATGCACTAAATCCATCAACCTGATGCGAAGCTGATAATTTGGCGCATCTTCAGAAGGTCTCACACATTTTGTGCTGATTATGTATCAGATATAAATCTGTCTATACAGAGGCGTAAATTGAAGCTTCTGGGCCCCCATGCAAAAGCTGTAACAGGGCCCCCAACTCCATGCTTTATTCATAGTACTGGGATCTCTCTGTGGAGAAGAGAGGCCTTATGGGCCCCCTAAGGCTCCTGGGCCCGGGTGCAACCGCATCCCCTGCACCCTCTATAGTTACGCCCCTGTGTCTATATAAAAGCACCATGCGGTGTAAAAAAACTGCTTCGTAATGTGTTTGAATATCCGTGCCATACAGTCCAATGCAGCGTTTGCATATACCGGAGTGCTGCGTTTTTACGGAACAAACTAAGCTTTTCGCACGCGCATCGGCATATTTTGCGGTACTTTTTTCGCCCCCAGACTTGTTCATTTGTGTGGGAGACAACGATGCGCCGATTGAAATGGCTAATTAGTCTTAATTCGTTCCAGATGTGTTCTTCGTCCAGCAGGATTACTCTGTGCTTCACGCCTCTCCTTGCATATCGCACGTGTATTTGCGCACTCCATTGACTTCCATGGGGACCTTTAGTGCATAAATACGCAGACAAGTAGAACATTTCCTATCCAGGTTGAGGGGACTTGTAAGCCCCTTTATGAAGAGCCGCTGACATCATTCTTCACTCGGTATATAAATACGGCACAAAAAGTTTTCGTATTTGGAAATAAAAAAAAAAATCAAAAGAAAAAATCAGAAAGTAACAAGGTTGTAATTCTATTCATTGCACCAAAGCGGCTTCCCTGCTCTCAGACAATGGCGCTTTGTGTGTGGCTGCAGTGGGCACAATGTAACCATTATGTGGGACATTGGCCTCAGAGCTGGGGTAGAGCCGGGAGTCACACAAACACAATATCACTGTTTGGTTAAGTAAGGAAAATCCTATTTACGTCACGCTGAACCCTCCGGGCCTGGAAAGATGGGTGACAACCAATATGGCGGACACACTGCTAATAAAACAGGGACAGAAGCTTAACTTAAGGTGGACAGACGTCCCGATTTAGGTGGGACAGTCCCGCCTTCCCCCGGTACCCCAGCAGTACAGCCATTTGTCCTCCTTTCAGGATGTCTGGTCACCATTAACATGACATCAGCCGGTGTGCCGCAGCTCCCTAGCTGGTAATCACTCTGCTGCACCACTGACAACAGTGTGTGCATCCGGGATCTTCCCCCCCCCCCCTCCTCCCCGGACCTCTCCTACTTGGTTTCACAAGAGGGCGTGACTTGGGGCGTGGCTTATCACAGCATTTTTTCCCTCCTTTATCTCCTGGCTCCCATCCAGCGGCTGTGTGCATGCACAGGATCCAGGCCAACGTGTTCTCCCAAGTAGATGACGTTTAGTGTGATTCACATGTCATCTGCTCGCAAGAACACGCTGCAGACACTTGCATCACATACAATCTACACATATATAATTATATACAGGAGATCCCCAGGTTACCCCAGCATGCTCCATATCACTATATACAGGAGATATACCTCCCTTGTATATAGTGATGCTGATGTAAGGTAGATATGTCCTGTATGTAATTATATGTACAGCTGGTATAACGTATACCCCCTAAACATACAAAATTACATGCAGTACATGGTACATACCTCGTATCGCATGTACTGCTCCTCCGCTCTCATCCTCGGCTCCCGACACTGTTACGGCAGGGCCGGCCGGACATCCATCCTGACCCCCAAACATCACACACACACAACTCCACTACATCCATCCTGACCCCCACACATCACACACACAGCTCTGCTACATCCATCCTGACCCCCACACATCACACACACAATTCTACTACATCCATCCTGATCCCCACACATCACACACACAGCTCCGCTACATCCATCCTGACCCCCACACATCACACACACACAGCTCCATTACATCCACCATCCTGACCCCCCAGACATCACACACACGACACCTCTATATCCATCCTGATCCCCAGACATCACACACATAGCCATTCTACATCCATCCTGACCCTCAGACATCACACACACAGCTCTGCTACATCATCCTGATCCCCACACACAGCTCTGCTCCACTTACTCACTCACTCCATCCATCCAGACCCCCACAGCTCCAAGACACACACACAGAACCCTGCAGAGTCTTACATTTACTGAGCTCCCCGTGGTCATGTGATCCCTGACTCCTCCCACACAGGGTATCACATGAAGTGACATCATCGGAGGTCCTGGAAGCTGCCGGCTCTCAGATCTGTGTTTCCCCTGTTTTAAGGACTGCCAGAGGAGGGTTAATCGGCGCTAGGGGGCAGTGCAGGCTCTGAAAATACCGGCCTGTAATAGGGTCGGTAAAAAAAAAATACTGGCACTGGCCTGACAGACAAAATACAGACCAAGCCGGTGGATTACCCGCCGGGTGCCAACCCTATAGGAGACACTGTCAGTAATAATGTCCCCTATATCAGTCCTATGGGGCTAACTATTACTACTGGAGCCACTGTGGGGAGTCAGTCACAGATCATAAACTTATCTCTTATTTTATGGATAGGGGATAACTTGTGATTCTTCTTTTATCTTGCGAGATGTTGCCGTCAAAATTAAAAAAAAATACATAAGGGATTCTTCTATTTACTTTCTTCCTCCTCTCTCTGGCTGTAAGGCAGCTGACTCCAGCAGGAGCTCTCCCCCACTACTGTGCCTGAACCCTATCCATTAAATTAACCACACCCCTCATCCATCTGCCATCAGAAAATTGAACAGATCAAGAGGAAATTAAAACTGATTGTATCCTGCGGGGCGGATCTGTTGTCTATAGTTATTCTGTTAGATAGTTTCATAATGTTTCAGGAAGTGCAGAAATATCACCAAATATTTCTACATGTAATGTTCCTTTAAGAAACTACAATCCGCTAATGAAGAGCTAAAGAGGAAAAATGAAAAAAGTCTCTGATTCCCGCTTCTCCCGGGGATGTGAATCATTCTTCCATCCTTGTAACGAGAAGTGACCTTCAGCCCATTGGCTGCGGCTTATGATAAATGATTCTGATTGATAAAAGTATTGTGTTGATAATGCTGAGCTGGATGTGCGATTCGGTCCCGCGGGGACGGCAAACTTTGTGACGATGTCAGCGCTTTAATAATGATGTCAAGCGAAAAACTGAGTCGACTTTCTTCAGATAATAAAATGCTGACTTCCATCATTAAAATCTATTACTGCCTTTACTCTGGGTGACATCCAGGCTCCCTGACAGATACGGCCGTCTACATTAGCCAATAAGAGGGGAGGCAGAGTCAGATCGGAGGCCTTTTTGTGTCTTCTGACGAATAAGGTTATAAGGTACGAATTCTCTTCAACGGATTCTACATCCAAATGAACGTTTGAGTCTCGCTAAAGACGCGCACACATTGGACTATAGTTGTCCAACCTGCCGATAATGCCGAGCTCGAACAACTCTGATGTGTCTGGGGGCGGCTCAACAGATGATGTTGGGGAAAAGATAGATCGGAGACAATGAGTTTCAATGCCCAAGTTTTTTTTAGGAGAGAAACTAATGCCAGGGCTGCCTGGTTGTGACTTACCTCCCTAAGTTTATGCGCATGGGGTAGCTGGTGACAATAGCCGTCAGACAAATTATACTCAGGACTGCGTCGGTAACAAGAGGGCATCCGCTACGTCTGGAAGAAAGCAGGTTTCATCACCAACACAGAAGGGGGTTCTTTACTGTAAGAGCAGTGAGACTGTGGAACTCTCTGCCTGAGGACGTGGGGATGGCAAAATCCATAGAGGAGGTTAAGAGGGACTAGATGTCTTTCTCTAGCAGAAGGATATTACAGGATATAGGCATTAGGTGACCAGCGGGGTTTGTAGTTCCTGGTCTTACAATCAGGTAGGAACTATCAAAGGTAGATCCAGGGATTAGTCTGATTGCCATTAGGGAGCCGGGAAGGAATTTTCCCCCCGAAAGGGCTGATTGGCTTCTGCCTCTTGGGGTTTTTGCCTTCCTCTGGATCAACTAGAGGGTGGAAACAGGCTGAACTGGATGCACATTGTCCTCATTCAGCCTAACGATTGTTCGTCCGACCGTTGCTGAAGGTGTATGGACACATTAAGACTCCTTGAATGAACCACAGTCTAGTTGTTAGGGACATTCGATTGACAATCCCCATATAATAAGCCATGCGTGTTAATTAGTGTATCAATAGTAACCAGTTTGTATCAAATGTCTGAACTGTTCAGCTCAATGCCAGACTCCCTTATAGCACAACCAGCGGGGAGATAAGGCCTTACATGGAACGGACAGAAATCAAAGGGCTTTCAATGCAATAAACTGATAAGCTGGGTCCTCCAGAGACAGTGAAACTTTTTGTAGCCACTCATGTTAATAGATGAAGGCCATTAAAGGGGGACAAACCACCATTACCACTATTAAAGGGATTGTGTCAACATGTGCAACGCCTTTGAGAATGTGGCGCTCAAGGCAAACAGGGGATCTTCCCAATCTCCGTTCTGATTTTGCAAGGGAAAGTCTCAGCCACCTTGGCTGCTGCAAGGGAAATATAGTATTACAAGACGACGATTCACGTCCTGTAATAACAAGATGGCAGAAGTCCTGCCAGGACTGAGCAGCTCTCTGTTCTGGTACATAGATGGGTCCTGAGCATGGGACCCTGCCCTATGACGTTCATATGCCCTAACAGGCCATATGAATAGGGAATGCCAGCTTGGCACGACCCCTTTAACTCAGAATATACTAATACAACTCTCGAAAATTGGTTTTGTAACCTCATTAAGTCTTAAAAAAATGTTAAGGACTTTGTGAACACTTTAATTAAAAGTTTTTTCCTTGTTTGTGAAAACCGCACTCACCATGGAAAACGTCATTCCGATATAGTAACCGCAGTGTCATACCTTGTGACCCCAGTGGGGCCTGCCTGGATCGGCACAGTACATTAAACAAAAAGGGGTTTTGGTGCCTTTTTTGGGGAAACAAATTCTAAAATATTTCACTGCTGACCCCAGCATGTTCTTAATGAATCGGTTTGGACCAACTTCCCCTAGTTTGGGTTTATCTCTGCTGTCTGGCGTGGGTCTTATCCTTAGCTAATGTCACTGCCATCTATAGGTCAGACCTGGGTTCGGGTCAAACCGCTTCCACCGGAGGCCGGGTTAGGAAGAGGACCTTGCTGTAAGGGGTGCACCGGAGTGTCCAGGGGAATGTTTCATACGCAGGTCATGAAGCCATTTTGGAAACTTAACAAGACAGAAAGTGAAACTTACTTTACCTGGTGCCGGGGGTATGTTGGTAGGAACGGAGCCAGAGGAGTTAGTAGCGGTAGCAATACTTTACATATGAAGTCCTTTTATCTGACCTTTGCATGGAATAGTCCTTGCCCTCTTCTCTCGGTGGCCACTGATCCATAAGACCAAGTACCACAATCACCGCACAGCATTGTTCTGGGTAGATATTCATTCTTGCTGCATACTTCTCTTGTACTTTCTGATCCATTCTTCCCAAAAGGACCCCCACTCCTCTGATTCCACCCCATCTTTCGAACAAAGTACCCTATCTATGTTCTATAGTAACAAGCATACTATGAAACAATTTGAACTCCCCCCTCCCAGTCCAGTTCTTGTAGTAGTAAAGGATGGTATGACCTCAGGTTTTTCCACCTCTTCCTGGTTCTCATACAGGAAAGAGGATCTGCCTACCCAATACAAAATTGGTAACACCCTCCCTCACTGCCCACTCTTTGCTTCTTATATCACAGGTGCCTTTGAGCCTTTTAGGCACCCGGTCCTGGTTCCAATTGCTATCTCTGCATCCTCTATAGCGAGATTCCTGGGTCTTATCTGAGTTCAGTCCCTTACTCTATGAGCCTCATAGTCATTCGAGCTGCCGGGAACGATGAAGTAAACTCTAGTTGAATACATTTTTTATGAGATAAGTCATTTCTAAGTTCCCATCCTCCAAAATACACGTCCCAAATGCCATATAACAATGGCCCAGATGTCCTCTCACTCTCATGATCGATTGTAGCCCTAAATGAGTCATTCAGGCCCAGCTTTGCTTATTAAATTCTACATTCTCCAATGAGATCATTTTTGGTCATTGGGCCGGGTTCTTCTGGGCCCCCCGCTGTGCTCTGTTCTTTGCTCTTCGTTCTACCACCAGGCCTGACATTGCTGACAGTTGAGGTTTTTTTCCCAATATTATGTCACAAATGGTCTTGTAATCGGTCTACTCAGTGTTGACAGGACGAAAAGCCTGAACTTCCCCCAGATGCTTCCTGATGATTAAAATAGAGAGAACTGTCAGTGTAATTCTGAGGGTAATAATTCTGCATCCACACGAGGCTCGGCATCACTCGGCTCTTCTGTTTGTCTTCTTCACATTGATCTCTCTTAACATTTTTGCAAATGACAGCGGGAATGGGGTGTGGGGGGTGTGGACCCTAAGGGAATATCCTACGTAGGTCCAACCATCTAACTGAACAGTTGTGGAGAATAAAGTATGGGCTGAAGTGTAGGCTGACAACTGTAGGTGAAGGCCCACATGACTGGGTCTGCAGGGAAGAGAGGAGGTGAAACGAAATGGTAGAGCTTGTTAAGTAAAACCTTCGGACTCTGAGACAATCAGTGCAAGGACAACGTTGGGCCAAACCCCACCTTCCGTCCCCTTATTTGCTGCTTTTGTTCCACAGGGGTAACCACAAAAGGTTATAGGGGTCTACGCTCAAACAGTGGAATTGTCAGTGCACTGGGGTCTGGGTATTGGTAGTCCCTGAAAACTGCCTGCAACCCCTGTCCCTACCTACTTGCCCCCCTGGACTAGGCCCCAGGGTGACAATTTGGTGATGGTCCCTATACTCACTAGGGAAGCGGGGCAGGGGGTCAGACTTACAAACAGATATAGAGACAGACAAACACAGAGGCAAGTCAGGAAGTCCGTGTCGGCAACAGGAGAATACGCCGTACCAGGGATCAGGCGAAGGCGAAGTCAATGTCAGAAGCAATGCGTCAAAAACAGGGAATCAGGCAAGAGCAAAGGCCGCAAGTGTAGCAGGAGACCAAAATAACACTGGCAGTGCTGAAAGCAACAGAGGCGTATAAATGCTGTCAGGACTCCCGCCCCAACAGCTGATTGGGGCGGGGAGCCAGACAGCAGCAAGTCAATCACCGAGGTACAGGAGAACCCGTCCCCAGCTTAGCTGGAGAGATTGAGACCAAAGATGCGTGCCTGATCGTAATGGTGACGGGGACGCGGCACGGGGCAGCATCCGCTGCGTCCTTGGCGACCCGGCGGCGACCAGGATTACGGCGGCCAGGGGAGGTCACCAGAACCGGGGCTCCCCTACACCACACTGCTGCAGTCCGGGTAACAGAGCCGGCAGTGTAGGCACGGCGGCCCTGCGGTATGGTGTCATAGTGCTCTGGGCGGGTGAGGGTCCTTGGAGTTGGTGGTAATTTAGTGGGGGGATTCACCATGTGTATGGCCACATTAATTTATGGAGAATGATTTGGTTGGTCTGGTGCATTTCAGGCTCCAACAAGGTGGGGATGCTGGGAATCATCTGCGTTACCTTACGGTGTACTTGTGCCGCTGGTGACAGTAAATAATCTAGACCATTGAGTATAGCTTGGGTGCCAGATCTCGGTAGCTCAAAGTATCCCTTGGTCGTTGGTCGGTACGATCGGTGTATTTGTTTTATAACATGTTTTAATTGAAGTATTTCATATTTAGACGTTAATGTTCTTGTATAATAAAATTGCTGCTGTGGCCGAGTCAAACCAAGCCGAGTAAGGAGTGGAAGTCAGAGTTACGCAGGATGGCTTGGAGTGTTGGTGGTGGTAGTGGCGTTGGGTATGCAACACCGTACTCTACAATAGCAAAGTCATGGCATATCCTGTACAAATGTCTGGGGTCGGGGAACTGCTTTAATGTATTCCTATTGGGCTGCTATCGCCCATGACAAATGATGCTACTTCATAATGTATAGTGCCAGTCTTCATCAGAACCTATGGAGGCTGAGCATGCTGGAGATCTCTTCTGGCCACCCACCTCCATACACTGTGATCAGGCAGCCATTCAAAGATGAATTGCCTGTTTATGCTGAGCTGAAACAAAGCGACCATTGACCATCAAGCAATCCATCGCTCAGTGCCGTCAGGTCGCATGCTCACATGGGACAATTAGCGCTGAAAATCGTTTCTTTGAGCAATTTTTTGGCTGGCAGTTGCCCCCTGTAAAGCCACCCTTAGACCATTCCTGATGCCAGGCCTTATACCGATACTATATGTTCCGCATCACGCTGTCCTCTGTCATAGTCTGCTGGTCGATCCGCCACGTTGCCAGATATATTATTAGACAATGTTTCCACTCCACACGGCGCTTCAGTGCTGATCTCCGGCGGTGGCGCATGCAGATGTCTTCCACTCATAACCACTTCCCTTGTCGGCTAAAATTAGTCTGCATTTAATTCATCATGTTGAAGCCGAGCAGCAGACAATATTGTCACATTTACAGCTTCTGGGCAGCATTTCAAGGATAACTTAATGGCACTAATTAAAAGGGATAGTAGAAATAATTTATCCTGTAACATATCCATTTCCCGTTGACACAGTGGACATTGCGGACGGTGCCGGTCTTCATCTCTGTTGAGTACAGATTAATAAATCGGCTTGTCCAATTCAACTTTTGGCAACTGGTTCAAATACATTGCGTTCGTGGCCTTGTTTTTGGGAAATTGATAAATGTCTGATCACCGGGGGCCAAATACTGGGATGCCGAGCGATCCTGAGGCCAGCGCATCTGAAAGCCCCATCTGAATAGAGTGGTGGTGCGCATGCTTGACTTCAATGGGACAGGCGGAGAACCATGCGTGCAAAAAAAGAAATGAGAATGAGCGCAATGAAATCAGTGGGCTCTGTGCCCTGCGTATTTCACACGGGATTTTTACATGCAGAATATGGTGGTCTCAGAAGCCCTTAATCCCTCCGTTCACACAGGGCATCCGGGTCTCTGTGGCCCGCAGCCATCAGACATTTATCCCTTATCCTGTTGATAGGGAATACATTTTTTAATAGGAAAAGCAGTTATAGTTGATCCACCGGTTCCCCTTTCGGCAGCACGAGAGCATTGGTTTGGATACACGGGCTCAGTAGGGTCAACTTAAAGGGGTTTCCCTTTTAAAGGCATCTACCCCTAACCATAACATTGGTGATACATGTCTAATCGCTGGGATCTCCATACTCAGAAGACCAGTATACCTGAATGCCCATGTGAATATAGTGGCAGTGCGCATGCTCAACTGCCTCTCCATTCACTGCTTTTGGATGGAGATTACTGAGTGCATCAATGTCCGCGTGTTACACAGTGAAGGGTGCAGCGTTCAAGCATGTGCACATGGGGCATTTGGGCTCCAGTGGTTGGACCCCAGTCCTCCCTTGCGGTTCACAATCTATATTCACCTATTAGTATATTTTTGGATTGTGGTAGGAAACCCACACAAACACAGGAGAACACAGAAACTGTATATAGATGCTGTGCTTAGTCAGATTTGAGCCCCAAACCCCGGCACTGCAAGGTAGCAGTGCTGACCCCTGACTTGCTAACCACTTCTTCTGCCTCCTTCTTCTTTCTTCTTTTTCCATCTTCCTTCCTCTTCTTCTTCTCCCTCTTCTTCTTCTTCCTCTTCTTCTTCCTCTTCTTCTTCTTCTGCTTCCTTCTTCTTCTTCTTCCTCTTCTTCTTCCTCTTCTTCCTCTTCTTCTTCTTCCTCTTCTTCTTCCTCTTCTTCTTCTTCCTCTTCTTCTTCTGCTTCCTTCTTCTTCTTCTGCTTCCTCTTCCTCTTCCTCTTCCTCTTCTTCTTCTTCTTCTTCTTCTTCTTCTTCTTCTGCTTCCTTCTTCTTCTTTCTTCCTCTTCCTGAAGAAATTAACCAAACTCTTCAAACGTTCGCTCAACACTAATCCTCAGGATAGGTCATCAATAGTTGATCGGCTGGGGTCCATCGCTCCAGATCTATGCCGATCAGCTGATTGCCGATCAGCAGTCAGTGCAGTCTGTGCTGGAAGCAGATAGCGCTGTCCATATTGCAGCAGCCTGTTTTAGTACTGCGGGTATTAAATTCAATAGGAGCTGCGCCTGTAGTACCAAACGGGGCCACTGCAATGTTGACAGTACTATATGTTTCCAGCGCTGTCTGATCTGACTGCAGCCCACTCATCTGCTGATTGGTGGGGAGTCTAAGCGGCAGATCCCTGTTGATGTAAATTAAATATCTTGGACAACCCTTTAAAGGGGATGTCCAGAGCCAGAAAAGCATTGTTGCTTTCTTCCAAACACAGCATCACCCTTGTCCGTGAGTTGTAACTGTATTGCAGCTCAGCTCCCATTTACTTCAATGGACCTGAGCTGCAATACCACATACAACCCTAAAGACAACGATGGCGCTGTGTTTGGAAATAAGCAGTCATGTTTTTCTAACTCTGGACATCCCCTTTAACGGTCCATTTACTTCTATATCTTTTTGGCTTGCAGGCTCCAATTACAACGACTCCCAACACCACTTGGTTGGGGCAGCTTTAGTAACACAAACGCCACAGCCAAGTGGTGCCCATCTGCCAGGAAGACCCACAGGCACTGATCCTATTAGACACTACAGTGCCTCAAGGAGGCGCCATTTGGCCCAGCCGGTGCTTGTGCCGCCATACTTTGTGTTCCGTAACGTCACTGTGTCCACGAGGCCTTAGGCGTCTTCCTGTGTGACTACCATCTACTATAAACATACCGCTAATGTGAGCCTGAGAGGAGCTGAGGCAGCCGAACGCTTCCGTATTTAATCGTAGCGGCAGCATATGGCGCTAATTAGAAGATGGAAGGTGTTTACATAGAACTTGAAAAGACAGTCTTTGTTTGTGATAAGATTGTTTGAAGACATCCAATCCCCGGCAGATCAAACATAGATCGCCTCCAAAATGAAGCAGCAACATGATAATAAGCAATATGAATGCTGGAGCGCCGGCGGCACGGCCGTGATATCGCAGCGGGCTGATGTGCTGCGGGCTGTTTACGAGTAAGGGGAAAGAAGCGATGACGTAGGAAAACTCCGGACGAGCCGCTTCATACTCTGCTGTGCGAAGAGGGAATAAATATTAATTGCTTTCCCTTCTATGTCTGCTGGCAAGATGCGACGCTGGCGCAGAAATCATCGCCACTACCTGGAATCGCCACCGTTCTGGAGTTAAAGGGACAGTACAGCCAATAACACTCCACTGATGTGTCATAACGGAAGGGTAGCGGGGGGTGGGGGTGGGGTTTCCCCTTACTGTTATCACCCATGATACGAGGATTACTTTCTATGTATATTTGGCAACGTTTGTGTTTAACCCCTTAAAGACACGGCGCTTTTTAAAAAAAGAAAATTAATAAGAATCCTAGTTCTTTCATTTTCCCATCGCCGCAGATGTCCGAGGGTTATTCTTTGCGGGACGAGTTGTATTTTTCATAATACTATTAAATGTACCATATAATGTACTGAAAAACGTTAAAAAAAATTAAATGAGGTGAAATGGGGAAAAAAGCTATTTTGGAGTACATATGACTTTTTAATCACTTCTTACATTTTTTTCTTGGAGACGTGGTGACCGCGCAATTCTGACGTTGTGTTTTTCCCCCCCTGATGCGGGTAAATAAAGCGTTACCTTGATAGATCGACTTTTATGGATGCAGTGATACCAAATATGATTTTTTATTAGAAATATGGCAGAAAGTTTTCTTTTAAGTTTTATTACATTTTCTGTTTTTCAATAGTTTAAGGGGTTGTCTCACGCCGAAATGTTTTTTTTTTTTTTAAATTCAATCGGCGCGAGACAAACCCAAGGGATGGGTTAAAAAAAAAAAAGTTTATTACTTACCCGAATCCCCGCGCTGCAGCGACTTCTTTCTTCCTTTACCAAGATGGCCGCCGGGATCTTCCCCCACGATGCACCGCGGGTCTTCTCCCATGGTGCACCGTGGGCTCTGTACGGTCCATTGCCGATTCCAGCCTCCTGATTGGTTGGAATCGGCACACGTGACGGGGCGGAGCTACGAGGACCAGCTCTCCGGCACGAGCGGCCCCATTCACCAGACCCGAGACGACCGGGAGAAGACCGGACTGCGCAAGCGCGTCTAAAAACGCCAGAAGACAGCGAATTTAGACGGATCCATGGCGACGGGGACGCCAGCAACGGAGCAGGTAAGTGAATAACTTCTGTATGGCTCATAATTAATGCACAATGTACATTACAAAGTGCATTAATATGGCCATACGGAAGTGTATAACCCCACTTGATTTCACGAGACAACCCCTTTAATAGAACGTTTTTAAACTGATTTTTAATTTTTTTTTTAGTCCACATAAGGAACTCCTGCAGTATGATGTAATACCACAGTATGACATTATACCGTGATCTGGCAGGCAATCATTCAAGCCACAGTCATACTAGATAAGTGTTCTGCAATGGCAGCCCTGGGGGCTTTCAGAAGGCCCCCGGCTGCCATGGCAACCAAATAGCAACTCCTCTCAGAAGGCATTTTCCCGCTCTTTTCTGGTCATCTATAGGCAGATCATTTTCTCCATGGAGACGATCAGCTGATAGGTCAGAAGTTTTGACCTATCAGGTCCTGTTGTTGGGAGAGTCCTCTGCTCCCCCAGCACAGAAGGTTATTGGGGCTCACAGTGAGGCCATGTGACCCGAAGTCGTTCTATAATTCTGGGCCCTAGGCTGATGGCTGTCATTGCTCACCAGCGCGGACTGTCAGTGTGAAGATTTTCCCATCCACACTCCCTTGTTGTTTCAGTTGTTAATATTTTCATGACCTTCTGATTGAAGCCGGGGTGAAGTCATTCCTTTGATGGAAGTTTATGGGAGTCTGAGCCTACAGTTGGACTCCTTTCCATGGTTAATATGTTATGGTCTTGAAGGAGTTAAATTTAAAGGTTTTTGTTGTTTAAGCTTAATAAAGAAGGCTTTAACTATCTGCCGACTGGATGTCTGTCTGCATTTTTTATACCATATTTTTTTGAGTATAAGACACAATTTTCAGCAAGATTTGTTTCTTACATGGAAAGCATCTGTGCCTCTATTATCCAGAGGCAAGGGGGTCTGGTAGTTCCATAGACCCCTGACCGCTGCCCTAATGTTTCTCCAGTGTGCTAATTGATCATCAATAAACTTTGCAGCCATAAATCCCACGGCCGCACAGTCCTTTCTCTACTGATCAGTCCCCTCCAACTGATAACACTGGATCACTCATATATGGCCCTGGGGTACAGGCGCTCCTCTGTAGACTCAGGGGCAGACAATAGTAAAGATCAAGGTCTTGCAGTAGTAGTAGTAATAGTACCGTAGATTACATCATAATTTGCACAACTGCAGCGTCCGAGGAACAGACCCTCAGCCAAGGAGACAGCGGGGTAGAGATGTTAACCTTGTCATGGGGCTCTGCCATCTTCTCCCTAAGGGCGAGCACCCACTGGCGTTTTTTTACCTGCGTTTTGCGTTTTGCGTTTTTCCTGCACAGGCATAGAGATAACATGTGTTCCTGTCCACTGGCGTTTTTTTTGCGTTGCGTTTGCGTTTTTAACATAGGAACTGTCAGTTGCATATGTGTCCTTATTTTTCTCCATGGAAATTAATGGAAAAGCCGCGAAAACGCCGCGAAAAACGCCGCGAAAACGCAGCGTTTTTTTCCCGCGGAAAACGCAAACGCCAGTGGGTGCTCGCCCTAAGGGTAGCTTGGGACCCAACCTCGTTACTGCTGGGGGAGATCACAGGGACAGTAACCATTATTAGCTGAAGTCCAATTTGTCACTCGTGACACCAATGTTCCGTCCTCTGCGGTGGATCTTTGGAGATGTAAATTCCAGGGAACTAAAGTAGCCCACGCACAAAGTATACCTTTCTGAACAGGAACCGGCAACCTTCGGTTCTGCTTGTTAACTGAACAATTAGCAAGGTTAGCAGTCCAAACAATTCTTACAATAGTGACGCAGAGAGGAATCACAGAGTACTTGGATCTCTACAGTCCCAGTTATCTGCAGGCATTAACTCTCCTGGTAACACTCCTTCACTCTCTCCTGTCAGTCACTCACAATTCTCGCTGGTTAGTGGTTCCTTTCCCTCTCTCCGGACTCATGAGGTTTCCACACGTCTCTCATAGTCCGGGTGCACTCGCTTCTTTGGAGATGGCGACTAAGGCTAGGCTCAGGCCGGAACAATGGCCCACCTCTCTGTCTCTTCCGTGCTCCTTATCTCTGCAACTTCTGACTCCACTACTCCCCTCCTTTACATTGCATTCTGCAAACATATATATCTAACACCATCACGTGACCACAAGCGATACACACAAAATGATACATTTTTCAGACAGGACATATCAGACATTAACTCTTCCAGTCCTGCAGCCATCCAATACACATATACCTGATGCATTCCACAAACAAGACACTGACAATACAGTGATATGAGACAAAGATAGAACATTCTGGAGGGGACCCCATTAACTCTGGGCCACTACAGTTCCCTCTTACTTAAGAAAAGCCGACCCCAGCGCCTCCTTAAAATGGAGCGTACATATCCAGGATTGGAATTCCTCAGAGTTCTGGCTTATCATCACAAGAGGACAATCTTTCACAGTCTAGGAGAGTACATGGCAGAACCGTTACACTATATTTTCCCCCTTCTGGTTACTACTCAGAGTTTAACCCATCTCAGTGTCTTGTACACTACCTGAGATCTCACTTCCGGAGTGCAGTTATTATTTATGGCAGCGTGTAGAGAAATGGACTGGCCAGTCACAAGAACAAGTAATGCTAGGCTGGGCAGAGCCTCAGGATTCAATAGCATGGCTGTGGTGCTCTTTCATAATTCTTCTCCCCACAGACAAAAATTGAGATACATCACTGCAAACTGACAGAAAAGAAAAATGGGACTGGAATATTTTTTTGAAATGAGGGCACGTGGCATGAACATCACTCCCCTATGACTGATGATGGATGATAGCTTACGTCAATATCCCCAGCTGAGCTGACTAGATATGATGATAAGGTAGAATCTCCTGGAACGGATAAGACACTTAAGCCTGGTTTAGACACAACGATTATCGCTCAAAAAATCTTTTGAGCGACTTTTCAGTGATAATCGTAGTGTGCTTTTACAGCGCAAGGTGATCGAGCAAACGTTGAGCGATCACCATGCGCTCCGAGTGAGGTATACAGAAGACAACCAGGGCCGCTTGTCTTCTGCATCCAGCTGTCCTCTGCTCGGAGCACCTGGCTGTTATACAGGGCAGCGATTCCTTAACGAAAACAGCACAATGTCCGTGCAGTTAGACACAACGATTATCACTCAAAAGATGGCTTTGAGCGATTTTTGAGCGAAAATCTTTGTGTTCCAATCAGCCCTTAGCTGACTCTGGAGTGTCTTCCTCAAACACATCATGCGATCTGCGCACACTTACTTAAATGCAATCAACTTTACTTTGACAAATGGACCATGGAGGTCAGTTACTACAGAGTGGAGTCACAATATTATGACCATCAGCTAATATTCAGAGTAACCGCCATGGGCCGCATGGACAGTAGATGGGTCGCTAGTGACTCAGTAAGGTGCTGGTAGGTTGGCTCAGGTATCTGGAGCCATGTTGACTGTGGTACATCCCGCAGATGCTGGAGGGTGCATGGGGAGGATCCATAGAGCAAGCACGACGAACAAGGTGGTCCCACAGATGCTCAATCGGGTTCAAGTGGGGGAATTAAGGGGCCAGGAAAGTACTTGGAAGTCTTGGTCATGCTCTTCCAACCACTGTTGGACATTTATAGCCATGTGACATGTTGCATTGTCTTTCAGCCCCAGGGAAGACAAACAGCTTGCATGGGTGTACGGGATTGTAACAGTGATTACAATATAAGAGCAAAAGGAGCAAAATTTATTGCGGAAAACTGACCCCTAGAAGGGAGGCTCTAGTACCCTGTTGTACCACCTCTAGCTTGGATACAAGATGTGATACCGGCTGGCATTGAGGTTCTAGTATCCTGTTGTACAGCCTCTAGCTTAGATACAAGATGTGATACGGGCGGCATGGAGGCACTAGTACCCTGTTGTACCGCCTCTAGCTTGGATACAAGATTTGATACCCACGGGCATAGAGGCTCTAGTACCCTGTTATACTGCCTCTAGCTTGGATACAAGATTTGATGCCCACAGGCATAGAGGCTCTAGTACCCTGTTATACTGCCTCTAGCTTGGGTACAAGATGTAATATAGGCAAGCATTGAGAAAGTAGTACCTTGTTGCACCATCTCTAGCTTGGGTAGAAGATGTGATACGGACGGATATGGAGGTTCTAGTACCCTGTTGTACCGCCTCTAGCTTGGATACAAGATGTGATACAGGGGGGCATGGATGCTCTAGTACCTTGTTGTACCATGTCTAGATTGGATACAAGATGTGATACAGGGGGGGGGGGGCATGAAGGCTCTAGTACCCTGTTGTACCGCCTCTACCTTGGATATAACATGTAATATTAACAGGCATGGAGACTCTAATACCCCGTTGTACCACCTCTAGCTTGGATATAAGATGTGATAAAGGGGGCATTGAAGCTCTAGTACCCTGTTGTACCACCTCTAACTTGGATACTAGATGTGATACGGGGCGCATGGAGGCTCTAGTACCCTGTTGTACCACCTCTAGCTTGGATACTAGATGTGATATGGACGGGCATGGAGGCATACAGGTTCTGTATGGTATCCTACGGTATCGCTCTACATTTGCCGTAACTGGGCCTCTAGATCATGTAAACTCATTGGCTGTGGAACTTGTTGTCCCAGATGGTCCCATACATGTTCTACTGGTGATAAATCTGGTGACCAGGCAGCCACGGCAGTGTGACAATGTTGTGGGGGCTCCTGGGACCCCCTTGTGTGTGCGGCCGAGCATTATCCTGCTGGAAGCCGCCATGAGAGGAACACATATGGCTGCAGGACATCCTGAACATATCGCTGAGCTGTCATTGTCCCTCGTACCGCTACTAGGGGGGACTGACTGTTGTATACGATGTAACCCTCAGACCATCACACCAGCAGGGGGCAGTGTGCCGTTCCACAGCAAAGACAGGATTAAGGTGCTCACCGTAAAGTCTCCAGGCATGAACACGGCCATTATCAGCGCCCAAACTAAACCTGGATTCATCGCTGAAGACAATTGGTTCCTCTCCTTAGTCTCCAGCTTCATTGTTCATGACATCACTGCAAATGGAGGCGATGGTGGGTGTCAGAGGTTGTACATGTAATGGGGGCCGTGAGATCAAATGTCCTTCAGCTAAGCTCCTAGAAATGGTTTTGACAGACACCAGGGTGTAACGATGGCGCTCCTTGTCTTTACATGGCCAACAGTTGGAGCTGTCATGCTTGTCAGACGTTCCTCTCTACTGGTGGTCTATCGACGGCGTCCTCAGCCTAGTTGTTGTGTGTGCCCTCACGCATCCACTGATCACATCTCCTAACAGTCTGGTCAGACGATCCTCTCTACTGGTGGTCTGTAGGGAGGGGGGGGGGGGTCCTGAGCCCGGTCACCTTGTGTTCCCTCACGCATCCACTGATCACACCCCCTAACAGTCTGGTCAGACAATCCTCTCTACTGGTGGTCTGTAGGGGGTGGTGGGGGGGGGGGGGGTCCTGAGCCCGGTCACCTTGTGTGCCTTCACACATCCACTGGTCCCAACACCTCCTAACAGTCTGGTGAGTCGCTCCTCTCTACTGGTGGTCTGTAGAGGGATCCTAAGCCCGGTCCCCTTGTGTGTCCTCATCCACTGGTCCCAACATCTAACAGTCTGGTCAGATGCTCCTCTCTACTGGTGGTCTGTAGGGGGCGTCTTGAGCCCGGTCACCTTGTGTGCCCCATCCATTTGTCCCAACACCTCCTAACAGTCTGGTCAGATGCTCCTCTCTGCTGGTGGTCTGTAGGGGGCGTCCTGAGCCCTGTCACCTAGTGTGCCCCCACACATCCACTGGTCCCAACACCCCCTAACAGTCTGGTCAGACGCTCCTCTCTACTGGAGGTCTGTAGGGGGTCCTGAGCCCGGTCACCTAGTGTGACCCCACACATCCACTAGTCCCAACAGCCCCTAACAGTCGGGTCAGAATGGCCGGAGGTGGACAATTCGTCTATATGACCATCCAAATTCTCACATCCCAATAATGTGCCCCCAGACTCTGGTAACGGGGTGAAACCTCTTCTCTGCGTCGTCGAGCGGATTGTTTTTGACAAAGAGTGTATCCTAGATGTTTATTCTATCCCAGCAGAGAGTGTATTAGCTCATTGCTCTCGGGGTAGGTTGCAATTTCCTTGACATAACGTTTCCCGAGTCAGTCCTGAAAGTACTTAAGGATATTGTAGCTGCCTTAAGTGATACAATATAATGAAATGAAATGACTCGAACAATCGATGCAAAATCAATAAGTCGCCATTAATGTTATAGAGCATTCAAAAATGGTAATTGTTTTCTGAGTCTGCAATGGCTGAGGAGCTCGGACTACCTAATCCTGGACAGATCCCTCCTGATGAAGATCTTGTAGTGGTTACAGATGCTCAGGGTCTCCATTGTTACCGCAGGTTGAATGATCAATCAATGTGCTTGAGGCGAAAGCATGAACTGAAACACTTTGTAATCTCTCTGATACTGGATTCTGAGTCTTGTCCCATTAACCAGCACCGCTGCGGTCAGGAGACTTAATAGAGTGGAGCAAGTTATAAGGTTTTTCTTAGAATACACTTTTTGAGACTTTTTACACATCTGTTTAGGATAATTGCAAAAATCTGGTAGAGCATCCTGCTAAAAGTATCTGAAACCCAAATCAGTAGATTGTATTGTTTCTTATTAGCATGGCACATGTCCCAACCCATGCTACATGAGATGCAGACCCTTGGAGGTATCAGCCATAGCTTGTGATGGGAACTGTACGCTATTGGATATATTGGTTATGCCAGGGGCAGGGTATACAGTGATGTAGACCATGCCTGAGGTGATTGAAACGGCCAAAAATGGTTCAATCAAGGATATTAAGGGTTGACATTCAGATTAAATCTGGGTTGGCAGTGGGACAGTTGACATTGATGGTGGAGTTATTTGGGCCACTAGTAAGCATCATGTGAAGGGACTAAAGATTACACATAGAGCTCTTCTGGAGAGGTCCCCAAAAAGTACCAAAAGTATTTTTAATCCAGAAAACTAAATGAGTTTTCCAGGACTCAGATACTGATGACCTGTCCTAGGATAGGCCATCAATATCAGATCGACTCGTGACACCAACAATGATCCATTTGAAGGGGCCGTAGTGCTTGGGTGAGTGCTGTGGCCTCTTTATTGTATACCAGACACAGCGGCGTTCATTTCATAGTGGCAGTGTCTAGTATAGCAGCTTTATCCCATTCAGTTGTTTGGGATGTAGCTGCTCAAAGGCCATGTGTCCAGTGGATGTCACGTCACAGGCCAATGAAGAGGCCAATGAAGAGGTTCGCCAGAGTGCCGTGGCTCTTTCATACAGATGATTGATATTGTTGAGTTATCGTAAGCATATAAAACAGGGGCACCGTAGCAGAGTCCTCTACCCCAGGATCAGCTGACGTGTGTTTTGGTCTATGGGGGATCAGGGGCCTTTGGATACGGATTTTGGGATACAGAGTTGTCCATGGGGAGCTCATAGAAGTTTTCTCAGCCACTGTCTTGTCTCCCACTCTACGGTAGGTACCTAGTTCTCTTTCTGGTTGTCATCCTTGCAAGAAGCACAAGAGCTCACATCCATTGTCAACTTTAATGGAATGTATTGCGGTGCCTGGTTTCTCTCTGGGAGCTGGGGTGGTACACTCGGTGGGGTTCAGTAAGTAGTTCTCGCCTCACTAACTCTTCGGCTTTAGGCTTTGCACACTCTGTAGACTTATACTAACTCAAGACTGGCATACTCCCTCTCTGCCAGGGGTGGGCACCGCTCTACAATTTATACCGCACCCTGGTTATGGCCACCCTCTAACACAGAGGTCATCAACATCTCAGTCCCAGAAAACCCCATTAGGTTTCACCCACATGATTTCCACTGCAAATGTTGGTGTGGATTTACGTCAAACCCAAACTTGTACGCGACATGCGGATTTCAGCACAGATTTCATCCTCTCGTTTGAAGAGGTGAAATTCACATTGAAATTCCCCCAATCTATCATCCGCACTACAGCTCCATTTTCGCTGCTGATGTTTTCTGCAAGGTGTGGATGTGATTTCTTGAAGCCTCCTCCACATCGCTGCCGCTGTAACTCCGCCGATTCTCCCCAACTAATTCTGCTGCAGAATTTCCACTACATTGGAAAAATCCCTTAAGGGTTTATGTGCAGAATAAAATGGGTTCAGCAATGGGAAGTTAGAGATTGATGGTGGAAAAGGTTGGATTGGCAGCAGATGTCTGTGGGGGCTTCTGGAGGGGCTTCTGGAGGGGCTTCTGGAGGGGCTTCTGGCACCCAAAAAATACAACACAAAATCTAAACATTTTAATCCTGACATTTCGGGCTGCAGATGTGAGCCGGTTCTGGATTAACAGAAGAACAAGCAGCAGGAAGCATCAGCTCAGCAGCGCGGGACTCATCGGAGAGATTGTTCAGGCCGGCTGTCTGCGTAAAACTTCCAGTTGTCCATCGTTGGCTTTAAGGCGGTGGTGGAAACATTGGGTCAGCAAGATGGGCAGAAAATGATCCATGGCTCTAATATGATGGATGGATGGGGGGCTCCTAATCTGGAAGGCAAGTCTCCCTAGATTTTGTTTGGGAACATACACTAAATGGTCACTTAGAGACCCTCATCTAGTAGGGCGTTGGACTCCTTTGGCCTTCAGAACCGCAGCAATTAGTCATGGTGTAATTTCCACTAGGATGCTGACATTTTTCTGTGGGAATACCGGCCCTGGCGGACAGGAAGCTACTTGTATTTGCTTAAGATTAGCTGGAGGTGCTGACATGTTCTGTCCGGCTGACAGGAAGGGGTCATCAGTTCATGCTGCTTGTACCAAATTCTACCTCCCATCAGCACGGAGCAACAGAAATCTGGCTCCATCTGACCAGGAGATGTTTTCCCGCTGCTCAGTGATACAAGTTTTGCGCTCTTTTGCCCGCTGGAGTCTCGTCTTTCTGTTTCCCTTAGACACAATGGCGCTGGAACTGGTTGCCTGCTGTTATAGCCCGTCTGTGCAGAAGAACGATGAGTTGTGTGATTGGACATGTTAGTTGGAGCACCAACGCTGTATTCAGCTACAATTTTCTTGATTGTACAATCCTGACATCCTCCTCCGACCCCTTTCCACCCACAGGATCCCATTTGCTGCATGTTTTTCTTGGTATACTCACCACACCGTTACATGATAAACCCCCCCCCCCATCCGAGGTTGGCAGTGACACCCTGACCCCGGCTAGTCCAGCACCGATGACCCGGCCTCGTGGGAAGTCGCTCCGATTGCTGGATTTTCCCATTTAATGTCGATTCACACTCAAACTGATCCACGGAAAACTTGTCATGTGACTTTATGCCGCGCTCCGGAGTCACGGGGAGAATTTCCATACAGGAAGATCCAATCGTGGAAGGATCAGGGCCTCTAATGACTGTCTGGTATAAGTGATGGTGTGTCCTCAAAGTCACATGACAGCAGTGGCAATAAGGGGCCTTGAACACCCGTCTGCCACATAAGACCCCTGTATTATAAGTGGCACATGGCAAGTGAGGCCTGTTAGAAGAGCCTCGGTGTCTATGAGGCACAACCAGTACACAAACCCCCCAGCTCAGAAGGAGTTAAGGCACTCTTACACATTTCTTGGCCACGTCTTTGTCCGGCGGTTTAGTCGCAGGCAGCGGGAGTTGATTGTATTGCAGAAGTTTCCCTGCCAAGCGCGGCTGGTTCACTAGAGCAGACAGTCCTAACGCCAGCTTTGTATAGGCCCTTGGCACTATTGGCGCGCTGGCACGGGCTGCCAAGGAATTATTTCCCTGCAGTACTCAGACTGTTTAAGGAAGCTGTTTTTGCAGAAAAGGATTACGGCTGCAGCGGCGGATCGGTACTGGATAATCTGCTTTTGCGCAGCTACATTTTTTTTTCACTGGACTCTAAAAATCAACATAAAAATCTATACCTGTAGCTGCTTTATTAACCCCTTAGTGACGCGGCCTATTTTGGACCTAAGAACGCAACAATTTGGGGGGGATTTTCATCTGCGCTTTTCATAAGCCGTAACCATTTTATTGGTTTTTTTACAGCGTTAGTTATGCAGCGTCGATGACATGAGAAATGTTTTGGTACAGTTACAGCAAGGCCAAAATAATACTTTTTTTGGGGGGGGGGGGGGGGGGGGGGGGTTGCACTTCTTTACAATAATAACCCTTTTTTTGGAACCAAAAAATATATATACATGTATATTTTTTGCATCACCACATTCCAAGTCCCGTAACCTTTGTTACTCTTCCATGAACAGAGCTGTCAGGGCTTTTCAGTTTTTTTTGTGTGACAAGCCGTAGATCTTATTGGTACCGTTTCGGGGTAATGGTAAATGAATTAATTGATCACTTTCAGGGCTTATTTACATGAGAGTATATTGGCCGGGGTTTTCACTGCCTGCCAATATATGCTTCCATGTGAGCAGTCCTCCCCTTCCCTCCCACTCACCGGCTCTCTGCCTCTCTCCTCCCCTCTGAGCGGTTTGCAATGGGAGGGGGCATGATGGGGCTGAGCTAAGCTCCGCTCTGTCCCACCCACTCCCATTGCTGGCCATGGTCAAGGGGCGGGAGCTTAGCCCCGCCTCCATCCTGGCCCCTTCCATTGCAAACCGCTCAGAGGGGAGGAGAGAGGCAGAGAGCCGGTGAGGGGGAGGGAAGGGGAGGACTGCTTAGATGGAAGCATATGTCGTCCAGTTGTGAAAGCGCCAGCTGATATACGCTCGTGTAAATAAGTCCTTATTGTCTTTTTTTGGGAGGTGAATAAACAAAAAAGGCATTTGGGCCCCATTTTGTATATATATATATATTTTTTTTTACAATGTTTCCTGTGCAGGAATGAAAGTGCTCTTATGGATACAACAATACGAAACATGTTGTTTTCATTTTGTTTTGTTTTTTATACAAAATGCTTATCAAAAACACAATAAAAGTGATACAATCCACATGTAACCCAATAAATCCACGCCGTCACAGAGCTCCGCCCACGGGAACATAAAAAAGTTATGGGACTTTTAATTCAGTGATGCAAATAATAATAATAATAATTTCAGGAAAAAAGGGGTTTTATTGTGGAAAAGTGGAAAAATCTAACAAAAAGTAAATCTATATTTCCTTGTTATTGTTGTAATCGTACCGAACTGCAGAAAAAACGTATCATGTAATTTATGCAGAATTTTTAAAATCAAAGTTCTAGAATACATTATATGTCACCAAAACGGTACAATCTGCAGCTCATCACACAGAACGGCCTCATCACTAAAAAATTAGAACGTTATGGCTTTTGGGAAGTGGAAATGAAAATCCCCCCAAAATCGTCGCGTCTTTTTCTAAATCTAATCTTTAGACGAGGAAGGTCAATGACAACTGAGCTGCGGGTCACTTTTTTGTTCTAGAAGATTTTGCACCCTCCTGCAACTTTCTCTTCCTTCCACTGTAGGATTAGGACTGAGGGGCCTGTCCTTAAGTCCAGGACTAGTCACACATCTTTGTACAGTTTCTATTTGAGGGCCTTTTACATGGACTGATTATATATGTATCAGACATCATGTGAGGGGGATACGATCAGCCAACGAATGAGCACATGCTCGCAGGTTGGTGAGCGGCTCATTTTTGTAAACAGGCTTCTTCAGACGAGTATGTGCGCAAATACTCGGCGCAACACATAAGCACAGTGAACAAGGCTGATTTCTGCATAGAACTGCACGTTTTTGCGCACGCAGGGCCTGTTATAGCGCATGACATCCCCCGTCCTGATTTAAAAGGCTATTATACCCAATGAGGTCTAAATATGTTCCCTGTTTCACAGACCAGCGCAGTGTATTGCACGTTTGCGCACTTTCCATAGAATCTTTTTGGGACCTTTGCTGCACAAATACGCAGAAAGATGGAGCAGCTCCTATTTTTTCGCGTGCAACCAGAATGTGCGCAAAAAGATCATTAATGAGAACAAACACGCTGCGGTTAATCGGTTATTTTCTCTTTTTACACTTGCAAAAAGGCGCACAAATGCATCCGTCTGAAGAGAAAAGTGGTTGCTGGTTGGTTGCCCATCTACCTCACTGACCAGTAGCCATTTTTTTCCATTATCCCCTCAGCAGATTACTATATGAGCGATATTACTCTGACCCATTTCTTCACTAATGCAGCTCCTGCAGTCAGGAGGAGGAGCCCACCATGGCTTCTGCAGTCAGGAGGAGGAGGCCACCATGGCCCCTGCAGTCAGGAGGAGGAGCTCACCATGGCCCCTGCAGTCAGGAGGAGGAGCCCACCATGGCCCCTGCAGTCAGGAGGAGGAGGCCACCATGGCTCCTGCAGTCAGGAGGAGGAGGCCACCATGGCCCCTGCAGTCAGGAGGAGGAGGCCACCATGGCTCCTGCAGTCAGGAGGAGGAGGCCATCATGGCCCCTGCAGTCAGGAGGAGGAGGAGGCCATCATGGCCCCTGCAGCCAGGAGGAGGAGGCCACCATGGCCCCTGCAGTCAGGAGGAGGAGGCCATCATGGCCCCAGCAGTCAGAAGGAGGAGGCCACCATGGCCCCTGCAGTTGTAGTGGCCCGAAGTCTATATATCTGTCCCCTCCCTAATAGTCATACATGCCATGTCATGAGTGTGAATGCACTAAGCAAATTGTCTTGACTCTAATTATGTGTATTGCACAACTGCAGCATGTAAGAGGTTAACGTCTGGGATACCTCTGGAAAATGTAACAAATAGTCTTGTCACATGATCTTACCCTATATATGTGTTTGCAAGAGGTGTGCAGAGGGCTTCTGTTCTGGCTGTCTGTTCTTCTGGGTTCCTTGAGAGAGAATGCCAGCCACATGGGGGTACCTTCAACCCTCATGTGGTAGGCCCAGTGTCATCCTGTGTTCTCCACCCTGACCTTGCTTAACTGTTCTTCCTGCACTGGTATGTGAAAGTTTCTTTAAGGAAGTAAAGTTCCAGTCATTGCCCTTGTCTAATGATTGAGGTATTCAACTATAACTGTGTGTGGACTCTATTATTTTTTTCCCCACTGGGCAACCAACGGTGTGAAGGAACGGTGGCGTCACAAGTGACATCTTCTCAAGTCCACTACACCCCTATACAGGTAACTGCTGTCCCAGCATTGCATGGAAGAGGCCTAGCGGTGCTTTGGCTTAGGCTGTACACATCCCTCTGGGGATCAGCAACCATGACAAGTTCCATCTGTACCCCCATCATCTCCTCAGCGTGTGCCTCGTGTCTTGGTCACTGCAGGACATTGCACAGTCAGGAGGAGGAGGCCACCATGGTCCCTGCAATCAGGAGGAGGAGGCCACCATGGTCCCTGCAATCAGGAGGATAAGGTGACCATGGTCCCTGAAATCAAGAGGGGGAAAGCAATATTATCCCTGCAGTCAGAAGAAGGATGCCAACACAATCCCTGCAGTCAGGAAGAAGAGGAGGCCACCGTGGTCCCGGCAGTCAGGAGGAGGAGGCCACCATGGTCCAGGCAGTCAGGAGGATAAGGTGACCATGGTCCCTGCAATCAGGAGGAGGAGGCCACCATGGTCCCTGCAGTCAGGAGGAGGAGGCCACCATGGTCCCTGCAGTCAGGAGGAGGAGGCCGCCATGGTCCCTGCAGTCAGGAGGTGGACGCCAGCTGAGATCACCATATACGGGCTCTTATAATGCTGCATGTCAACCAGGGAGAGGAGCTCAGAATAAACAAAGCCCAAACTAATGGATTCAATGATTGTGGCTGTGCAGGAGGTGGCTGGGGCAGAGCTGCATTGGCGCCATGACTTTGTACAGAGCAGCAGTGACTCCACCCAAACGTGCATCATCCTGTATGTGGGGCGCACTTTTGTATTAACGACCCCCATGCAGCAGATCACTTGCCCGTGTAAATATTGTTAACGGATGCTCATTGTCAGTCAGCGCTCGTTACCACACATGAGCTGCCCGTGTACAAGGACCATTACTTGTTAACCAGATTCTGATGAATGGGGGTCTTCTCAATGCCACGTCCCCTCATGTAGCGGAGAGTCTGACAGACAGGAATTCTCAGTAATCACAAACTTATCTCTCTACCATTCTATGATTCTCTACATCTGTCTGGGATGATTTAGTGATCCTGAACTGAGCGGGGGGTTGGACCCGATGACCCTGGTGGACCTGATTACCCTGGAGCACCCGACGACCCTGGAGGACCCGATGACTCTGGAGAACCTGATGACTCCACAGGACCCGATGACCCTAAAGGACCCGAAGACTCCAGAGGACCCGATGACCCCGGAGCACCCGATGACCCTGGAGGACCCGATGACTCTGGAGGACCCGATGACCCTGGAGGACCCGATGACACTGGAGGACCCGATGACTCTGAAGGACCCGATGACCCTGGAGGACCCAATGACTCTGGAGGACCTGACGACTCCACAGGACCCAATGACCCTAGAGGACCCGAAGACTCCAGAGGACCCGATGACCCCAGATGACCCGATGACCCCAGAGGTCCCTTCCAACTCTACCAGTCTATGATTCTATCCTATAATTTAGCCGTATTTATTACAAAGTTAAAAGAAAACGAGGTCCCAACTTTCTAAGGTTTACAGTCCTATAAATTACTTTACCAGGGCGCCATCTGCAGGACTAACTTGAAGAACACAACATGCGGGTCTAAAGATTAAATGTTATGTACGATGATCTATAGCACAGGCATAGGTATAAGGGTACGAACTTGAAGTCACCCCGCTGCCACAGAGAAGACACTGGGGCCGAATTAATATTGAAAATTCAAGTTTTCTGGCACAATTTGCCCCAAAACATAGTCAAACATGCATGGCGCCACATTAACTATTTGTTTTAGACACTTTCAGACACTTATTTTGCTGTCTGACAAGGGGGCGGTCCTTCGTAATAAAATGGAGCAAAAATCATGCCAGAACATGTTCAGTTTTTGTCATAAGTACGGAGATCTTTCACGCAGGTCGCAGTACAGCAATCTAATTCCATGGGTCCGCGTGCGGTCAGTAGAAAATACAGATAGACGATACGCTCGTGCGCATGGGCCATTAGAGACACAGAACTGAGCACCAAGTCCCTGTGCACCCCCAATATAATACGGGCCGTGCTGTGCAGGAGTTTGATGGGTTTTTTTTATTTTTCCTTCGACAGAGCTGTGCGAGTTCCTGTTTTTTGTGGGATGAGTTGTATTTTTTCATTGGCGCCATTTAATCTGCCATATAATGTATGAAAAGTTTTTTAAAAAGAGGGATGAAATGAGGAAAATGCAGTTGCGCTAATTTTTTGGTGTTTTTATAGCTTTCACAGCACGCGGAAAATGGCATGTTTAGGGTATTCTGTGGGTCGGCACGATTACAGCGATATCACATCTATATAGTTTTTTGTTTATTCTACTTTCCGCATTGTGTCGTTTCTTAATTACATTGGGATAAATAGTGCGCCGTTACGTCACGGCAGACAGATGGGGGGGGGCAATTATGTATTTTTATTGTTTACATTTTTTAACTTAATTTTTTAAATATTTGTAAAGTTTAAACCTTCTTTCATGGCTCCTTGTACTCCTGCTGGGGGGGGGGGGGGGGCACTGTATTGCAGTGCATGGTTATTTTTTTGTATTGCAGTATATATTACTTCTTCTGGATGCCCATTGAGCCACAGGCAGGACTTAAGGGGCATCCATGTGTAAAGGGTGAATTTAAGGGATTAAACCCTTTTTGATATGCCTGCCTATACATGGATAGAAGGATCTTCAGAGACAGAGGTAACATGATTATGACATCATTAAGGACCTTAAAGTCATTAGGACCAGCTCTGTCTGCTGGGGCTGTGCATGAGGACTAAACCCCACCTTCAGGTGACGTCACAGTGGCCATCTTGGCCCATAGATTTGAGTGGTGTGTATGTGGCAGAAGCTGCTTAACAGAGGCAGAGACAGAATCCAGACCAGTGTGAGAGCTGCATGCAGTGCTGTGACAGATGTGATGGCAGCCGTTACCGGAGACCCAGCAGAGATGTCAGTAAGAGGGCCCGATGATCCGGTGGCCAAAACATTACTGAATGTGTGGAAGGAGAGGGAGTCTCCCTTCCTGCGGAGGATGTGGTCCCTGAAGAAGATGACGGCACTGTGGACTTGCAATTGACGAAAGCTGCAAGAAATATAAGAATGGTCCAATGACTTTAGTGTGCGCCCACTAGGGACAGTGACTATGACGGAGGAGCTCGGACTGTGGGAGCATCTTCCAGGGGACTGTGATACAGGGATTGCCAGAATTAGGATGATGCAGTGGGATGTTTCGTGTTTAGTAAGATAATGGGAGTTATATGAGGTTTACCCGATGGGAGTTATAGGATGTTCACAGAGGTGTAACTTGAAGCTCCCGGGCCCCAATGCAAAACCTGTAACGGGGCCCCCAACTATAATGCTTTATTCATAGTACTGGACTCCCTATATGGAGAAGAGAGGCCTTATGGGTTCCCTAAGGCTACTGGGCCCGGGTATAACCACATCCCCTGCATCCCCTATAGTTACGCCCCTGGATGTTCACATGGCATGGGATATCCGTTGATATGATGTGAAGTGTAAGATGGTGTGGCCTCCAGCTGGTTCACATGCATGGCAGCCTGGGAGAGCCTTCACTAGGCCTTGGGCTGCCTGCCAACCAATTGGTACCCCTGCCATCATGTCAAAGAAGGGTTCAAGGGGGCAACAGAGGCGCACCTAATTCCCACCTACAGCTTAGATGCAACCATCAGCATTGACTACAACAGCGACATCTAAGCAGTTACCAGCAGTGATTGGCGCTAACTCCATTCATGGCCATTGCCATTCATTCTCAGCAGTTTAACTGTCACCTCTCAGTGTATCTTGTCTGTGATGATAATAAGATGACTGCTGAAAAGAGGTTGCACCCCTGCAGATCAGCTAGTTAATTATCCCCTATCATAACTTCATTTGGTGGGAAACTCCATTCAAGGATCAGCCAGAGTGAAGTGCACTTATCTCTATGGTCCACACAGGGAAGGGATGGGATGCCGAAGGTCAGTGCTCAGCTGCCTCTCACTGAAGCCTAAAGAGGTATGTAGCTGACAGGACACCAGGCATGAAGCATTAACCTCTCCACAGCCTTAGACTACAAGTAATGTCACAAATAATCCTTTCATCACCCTAGGCCACCAGGGACACAGACATTAACCACTTCACTGTCCTAGATCACCAAACAAGTTGACACTGGCCCATTGAATAACATAGACCAATTTAGGAGTTGTAATAATATCACAAGTTAACCCCTATCCACATGCTCGGGAAAAACTTGCTGATCAGTGGGGGGCTCAAAGCTGAGATCCCCACTAATCCTGAGAGCAAGGGTCTTCTATCCCCTGTCCTCCTTACTGCTCACTCCCCCCCCCCCCCGCACAGTGAGGAACAGACTAAATGCAGCGCCAGTCCTGCAAGTGTGCTACCAATCCATTCATTTTCAATGGGACTATTGGATATAGCCGAGCAGCAAGAGAGTATTTTTGCTGGCACCATTGAAATGTATGAAGTATGGCTGCACATGTTCAGCCAGCGCTCAATTCCTTCTGATGTTACTGCGGCGGTGAAGTGACCATGCAGTGATAGGCGGGTCATGTGGGATAACTTCTTCTTTTAATACAAGCCCTTTAACTTCCTTAGTACCCTAGACCATCAGGACAGGGAAAATTAACCTCTTCATTATTGTAGAACACTAAGTTCTCCACCCAAATTTACCACCACTGCCCTAGACCACCAGGGATACAGACATTAACCCCTTTGTTGTCCTAGACCACCAGCAATTTTGCAATTAATTCTTTTAGCACTCCATAGCAGTGTGTCTCAGCTCCAGTCCTCACAGACCCCAACGGGTCATGTTTTCAGGATTTTCTCAGTGTTGCACAGGTGATGTAATTATGGTCGGTGCCTCAGACATTGCCACAGGTGTTCTTACTATAGGAGATCCTGAAAACATGACCTGTTGGTGGTCCCTGAGGACTGGAGCTGGGAAACACTGCCCTAGACCACCCTAGAAAGTTGATACAAATCTCTTCACTACTGTAGACCAGATGAAAGTTTCTATCCACTTCATAACAACTCTAAATCACGAGGGGAGTGGGCAGCTACCCATGGCCACTGCTGGGAATCACTTTATCACTATTGTAGACCGTAAATACAATTAAATTCACCACTCTGTCTATGTGCTGTAAGTTACTATTTACCGGAACTCTGTGTGCTACCTAACTTGTGCACAAAGCAGCAAGATAGCCACATACTCAAACCCACAATAGAATAGCTCAGTACATAAACACCAGAACCAAGCTCCTACCATAAATACAGCACCAGAACCAAGCTCCTACCATAAATATAGCAGCAGAACCAAGCTCAATACATAGATACAATACCAGAATCAAACTCGTTATATAAATACAATACCAGTACCAAGCTCATGACATAAATACAGTAGCAGAACTAAGCAATTGTGTCGTAGAGGCTTACAGTGGCGCCTTGGAACATCAGAAGAAGGAGAAAAAGACAGAACCAAGAGGAGGAGGATTCATGTAGCTCCGCAAGATTCTGCTGCATGGAGGAAGATGATGATCTGGCTAGGTGGACCTAAGGGAGGTGATCGCCCCTAGTCTACATCAACCTTTGCACTCCTTATAAGCTAGTGGGCAGTGTCCTGTGTGCCAACATGGGTCGCTGGTAGCTAACACTGGTCATGCACATGGAAGGTGGAGACCTGTTACATATTTGGCATTGTTGTGTGGGAACTTCAAGGTAAACTGCTAGCCCTGATACAAGTCTGTGCAGCATGCAGTCAGCCCCTTGTGCAGCAGATAGAACGTCTTAAACTCTTTGCACACAGTTTTCTAGCGCTATTTTCGGGCTCAGATACTGTAGGGCCATTAGGAGTTCTGTGTTGGTAATGCAGATGTAACAGAGCAGGTGATCTAATGAGCAGACAAGTCTCCTGACCGGGCGATGGAAACATGATTCTCACAAACACAGGCTGACGACTATTCCCTGCAAACTAATTACCGGAGGAAATGTTTACGTTTCGTGCCATCTGCTTCCTTAAAAACCTCCTATTCTCGTATTATCGCTGCAAGATCAATACCAAGGTGCTGCGCAATTGTCCCACTGTGATTCATTTCTTCAGGAAATGTTTGTCACTAATTGAGCTCTTCATCTGGAAATGTAAATATTATGAGAGCTCGTTGGTGCGGGATCAGGGAGAGCCGCCAGAAGGTGGCAGCACCAGCACAGGAATGGATATATATATATATATATATATATATATATATATATATATATATACCAGTGCTTCCCAAACTTTTTCAGCAATGGAGTCCTTTTTGAAGCAAAAGATTTTCGTGGAGCCCCAAAGTGCAGAGGGTGTGGTCAGGGGAGGGGTTAGGGGCGTGGCTTATCACAAAATATGATTTTTACCTCCATCATTATAAAAAGGGTAGGGACGTTTAAAGAGAAAAGAAGGGAGGAGCGCTGGATGAGCTGTTCCTATACATTATATTTAAAATTAACATCCTGTGGAATTAAATTCCCCTCCACGTGTTCGTATCCACACGGGTTTTATGCTGATTTTTTCCACAGTGTGTGGATGAGATTTTCAAAATATCATCTACTTTGCTGCTGCAGCTACTGTGAATTCCATGTAGTAATAGTGACCCCTATATTGGTGGTCCCGGTAGTAAGTGTTCCCCACAGTGGCCTCAGTACTAATAATGACCCCCACAGTAGCCTCAGCAGTAACAGTGACCCCCCATAGTGGCCCCAGGAGTAATAGTAACCCCAACAGTGGCTCCAGAAATAATAGTGATCCCCACAATGGCCCCAGTAGTAATAGTGCACCCCACAGTGGCCTCAGTAGTAATAGTGAAAAGGATGTGAAAAGAACTGGTATGGAGGCGCAACACTCTAAGCTACTAGAAGATGTAGATCAAAGTCCAATGTGTGATGGTGAAAGCACTTCTTTTTTATTATTTTTTCAGAAATTAAAAACCAGCAATGGAATACGCGTTTCGAGGAAGAACCCCTTCGTCAGTTCGGCTGGATAGGACAACAGGATGCCTAGGGGTGACACGATTCCAAAGGTATATAGGATGTGTCGGAGGTCCTGTGTGCAGGAGGACAGGGGAGAAAAAAAAATGCTTTAACTCCCCTGTCCTCCTGCACACAGGACCTCCGACACATCCTATACAGCTTTGGAATCGTGTCACCCCTAGGCATCCTGTTGTCCTATCCAGCTGAACTGACGAAGGGGTTCATCCCCGAAACGCGTATTCCATTGCTGGCTTTTAATTTCTGGAAAAAAAAAATAATAAAAAAGAAGTGCTTTCACCATCACACATTGGACTTTGATCTACATCTTCTAGTAGCTTAGAGTGTTGCGCCTCCATACCAGTTCTTTTCACATCCTTTTTGCTACACTTACGCCCACACTGGTGGAGCGTCATCTGGTTGGCAGCACCTCCACCATTCAAAATACTCAATCATTGAAAACTCTGTGTACTCCATAAATATTCCACTACCCTCACTGGGTCTTGCTCCACCCTCCTTTTTCATTTCTTTTACTCACATTAGTAGTAATAGTGACCCCCCACAGTGACCCTAGTAGTAATAGTGACCCCCTATATTGATGACCCCTGTAGTAATAGTGTTCCCGACAGTGGCCTCAGTGGTAATAGTGATCCCCACAGTGGCCCCAGTACTAATAGTGTCCCCCACAGCAGCCCCAGTAGTAATAGTGACCCCCCCACAGTTATATTAACCCCACAGTAGCCCCAGCCCATATACTTACCTCCTCCTCTGTTCAGCGCTGATCCCGGGTGCACACTGATGTCACTGTGTAAGCCTGGAACGTTTCCTTCCTTGTTCTCTCCTGCGGAACTAAGGAGGAGAGGACTCAGGGGAGGAGGATCCCGAGTGCATACTGACGTCAGAGTGTGCACCAGTGTCATCGTCACTACGTGATTACCGGCGGAGAGCTGCGGCACTCCGGACAGTAACCACCACAGTGGTAAGCAGCGGTCGGCACGCGTGCCATAGGTTTGCCATCATAGAGACCTGGACTGTTGATCGCAAAGTCCCAAGGGCTCTGCGGAACAGAGTTTGGAAACCGCTGATATATACAATCTATATATACCACACAGAGGTATCATCTAAGAAAAAACACCTAATAAAAAAGGTGTCACTCTAATATCTAATCTATCTATCTATATCTATCTATCTATCTATCTATCTATCTATCTATCTCATATCTATCTATCTATCTCATATCTATCTATCTATCTATCTATCTATCTATCTATCTCCTATCTATCTATCTCCTATCTATCTATCTTTCTATCTCCTATCTATCTATCTATCTATCTATCTATCTATCTATCTATCTCCTATCTATCTATCTTTCTATCTCCTATCTATCTATCTATCTATCTATCTATCTATCTATCTATCTATCTCCTATCTATTTATCTATCTATCTCCTATCTATCTATCTATCTATCTCCTATCTATCTATCTCTCTATCTCTT
>NC_089838.1:4454506-4552006 GCF_035609145.1 Eleutherodactylus coqui
ATCTGTGCCAGTAATGTTGATGTAAATTGAATGTTGCCAAGTTACAGTAAACAGACATTACCGACCGTTCCTGGTTTGTCCAGACAGTTTTTTGTGTGTGTGGACTACTTTATTCCATCATCAAGATTCACTGCAGAGAACGGAACGGTGGCGTCACGAGTGACAAATGGACTACAGGTAACCTCCTGTTACTTTTCCTGTGACCTCCCCCAGCATTAACTTTGTCGGGTCCTGAGCTACCCCCAGGGGAGGACATGGTAGAGCCCTGTGAAAAGGTCTTTCCCTACCCCGGTATCTCTTCGGCTGTGAACCTGCTCCTCAGATGCTGCATTAACCATTTCCAATCCACTGTCTGACCTCTGAAGACATTATGATTTAAGGCTGTACAGCTCCGATGTTGGAAGACGTCCATCGTGATTCTCTTACTGTATATTGCCAGCCCCTCTGCTGTCGGAGCCTATCCAACGCGTCACCTCATGCAGTACTGGCTTTAGCCAGCAGATAGCGCCGTTGTATAATGGCAGAAAAAGAGTAAGCCCCCTAGGAAAACCAGGATACAAATTGGATTGGAAAGGGTTAACACCCTCAACTAATCTGCCCCAACTACAAGAAGCTTCCTGTCCGCAGGAGCCGATATTCCTGCAGATCTCCTAGTGGAATCTACGTCACAACAAACTTCGTCGTCTATTAAAGTGGCTATTCAGCGCAAGAGCAGAGCGACAGACTACGGCTTCAGTTAGCACACCGACCACTAGGTGGAGCTTTGGGACCTTAAAGAGTGATTGTAGATGCAACAAAACGCTGTCCATGTAACTAATATCTGACGGGGAACATAAGGGAAGCAATGGAGGGATGATGAATGTTGTTAGTGACACAGTATAATAATGATGGGCAGCATAATGATAATAAGTGTTAAATTGGACCTTAAAGTGACCACATGCAGTGGCAATGGAAGGGTTAAAATGCACTATGCAGAAGCTGCGCCACAGCAGGTGTCAGCTCAGGTCACTGTATATCCACTCCTTTAATTAGTCTAATTTCGTGCATCAGTAGTCCGCCCTAAAGCTATACACATCATTAACATTCCTCTCCTGTGTTCTCCGTACATGTAATTAGCGCTCCGCGTACAGCGATGATTTCCGGACTCATGCATGTGATTCTCACAATGCGCCGATTCTCTTTGAATACATTTTGCTTCGGGCTTTTTATCCTTTTTTTTTTCCTTTTGCACGGAGTGTTTTTGATTTTTTTTTTCAGGCAGCGCGACTGTTCCGCTCCTTCGCACGTAATATGTTGTGCTGCTTATAACTGTGAGACCTCTAACACACCAGAGGGAGGCGCTGCTGTACGGACGGAAAGTTATTTTGCAACTTTCTCTAGAGAAACAAATTACCCTAACGAGCAGCGACGCGCTTCTATTTACATTTCTGGTCTTGGAAGGAAATTCCCCAAAAATCGACCATCGGGTCCGCCTCCTGGCGTTTTTGGCCTTTTACACTTTTCATCCATAACTTCAGAGAGCTACAACTTTTTTTTATATTTTTCAGTCTGCAGAGATGTATCAGGACTTGGTTTTTGTTAAAAAAAAAAAAGCAGTCGTTTTTAACTCCTTAGTGACGCGGCGCGTTCGTTGTTTGGCGAGCTGTCGTTTATATTGGTACCATGTTTTGGGGGTACATATAATATATTGCATAACTTTTATCAATGTGTTTTAGGGGGCAGTGAAAGGAAACAGCGGGCATTTTTTTACAGTTTGAGGCCCGTGTCACACGAGCACATGCGCATTTGCGCGCTCCTGAGTGCGTTTTTGTGGAGCGAACATTGCTTTTTTGCGCCATGCATTTGCATGCAGTAAAAAAATACTCGATTAAATTCACTAATTATTCTTATGAGTTCCGGTTGAATTCTTTTATCAGCGCGATATATGCTGTTTCACCCGTATTTGGTGCACATTTTGCATTGATTTGCGCATCCCCATTGACTTCTATGGGAGCTTTTGGTGCACATATGCGCAGGAAAATATGTGCAGCTGAACGAACCAATGGAAATCAATGGGTTCTATTCTGTGTGCCTGCATGATGCCAGCCTTACCCATGCAGCATAAGTGACATGATACATTTTTGGAGTTGGTACGATTATGAAAATGCCAAAATTATATATATTTTTTTTTCGTTTTTCCACAATAAAACCCCTTATATATTTTTTTTTATTTTTCGCTGGACGGATCTCTGCCGCGCCGGTCTTTTTTGCGCTATGAGTTGTAGTTTTTATTGGTACCATTTTGGGGTTCATATGGCTTTTTTGATCACTATTATTGCGCTCTTTCTTGGGAGGCAAAATGAACAAAAATATAATCATTTTGCTTTTTTTATTTGCTGTGCAGGATAAGAAGTGCCTTCAGTTTGTTGTACAGGTCGCTACAGATACCAAACGGGGTTTTTAAGATTACATTTTTTGTAAACGAGGGGAAAGCGTGCGAAAAAAAGGCTTTTTTTTTGTTTACATTTTTATGTCGCTGTGCGGGACTTGAACCTGCGATGCTACGATCACTCTGATAATACAATGCAGTACTTCTGTACTTATCATAGCGATCACAGGCAATGACAGACCCATGGTGGAGGGCTGATGACTTTACAGAGGGAGCACCCTCGATCTGTGAACCTTTTACATGCTATGATCAGCATTGATTGCAGCATGTAAGGGGTTAACAGCGGGAATCAGTGTTCTCACTGATCCCTGCTGTTGGGAGGACCGCTGTCAATCAAAGACGGTTCTCGGTGTGTTGCAACTGAACCTACGCTATTAACAGGGCGTAACTGTACGCCTATTCGCAGGAACCCGTTGTCACCCAGGGCAGGCACACACCATGGGGGGGGGGGGGGAGGGGGGGGGTTAATACCACTGCTTAATATACCATAGAATTGTTACAATCGTACAGGGCTTATTTATGCGTCCTGGACTGCATGGGCGCCAATGTTATATCCAAACAGAACGGTAAATTACCAGGAATGGCAACATGGCAGCCGCAGGTCCGCCCACACATATACATTGTATTACAACGGGGAGACGCAGAACAGGGTATAATGTTAACAACAAGGAACTGGAAAGAAGGGCCCTGCCTAAAAGCTGAGGAATCCCTTCAATAGTGGCAGCCCCGCGTCAGGATCCGAGGGCGACTCTATCTCTCCCCAGGTGACACCAGGGAGCAGTAGCAAAGATGTTACATATTATAAAACCACAGAACCGATTAAAAAATTGTTACAAAATCCCAGCTAAGCCTAGTTCACAGACGGACTTATGCAGGCTGACAGGCAAGACAGCAACAGGCGTAGCTAACAAGACCTCAAACACCAAAAGAAGAGAGGCTACATGGAGCAATACACCACACTGCAGATCAGAAGTCAGATAGCATTCAGAGATTTAGGTGTTCAGACAGGACAGGGTTGAGGTGTCCGACAACCCATCAGATAGAGTTTAGACAGGACTCGTTTCAGGCATCGGACAACCCCTCGGATGGACTTCAAACAGGACAGGGTTGAGCTGTCTGACAATGCATCTAACATAGTTCAGACAGGACAGCATTCAGGCATCTGACAACCCAATGGTCAGAGTTCAGAAAGGACAGAGTTTAGGCATCTGACAACCCAACGGATGAAGTTCACACAGGACAGGACTGAGGTGTCAACAGTCCATTGGATGGAGTTCAGACAGGACAGGGTTCAAGCAACTAATACACCAATGGAAAGAGTTCAAACAGGACAGGGTTGAGCTACCTGTTAACCCATCAGACAGAGTTCAGGAATCCAACAACCTATTGGTCAGGGTTCAGACAGGACAGGGTTCAGGAATGCAACAACCCATTGGTTGGGGTTCAGACAGGACAGGGTTCAGGAATGCAACAACCCATTGGTTGGGGTTCAGACAGGACAGGGTTCAGGAATCCAACAACCCATTGGTCGGGGTTCAGACAGGACAGGGTTCAGGAATCCAACAACCCGTTGGTCAGGGTTCAGACAGGACAGGGTTCAGGAATCCAACAACCCATTGGTCGGGGTTCAGACAGGACAGGGTTCAGGAATCCAACAACCCATTGGTCGGGGTTCAGACAGGACAGGGTTCAGGAATGCAACAACCCATTGGTTGGGGTTCAGACAGGACAGGGTTCAGGTATCCAACAACCCATTGGTCAGGGTTCAGACAGGACAGGGTTCAGGTATCCAACAACCTATTGGTTGGGATTCAGACAGGACAAAGTTCAGGTATCTGGTAACCCATCAGATGGAGTTCAGACAGGACAGGGTTCAGGTGTCTAACAAGTCCGAGAATTAAAGATCTTATCCAAAGAGATATACTAATCCCTATCCAGTTCGAGTCCAGTGATGCTGGCACCTCCAATTCAAGCCTGGTTCCAACACCAGGTGATGTGGTATTGACCTCTCGTTGTCAGTGACATCATTGCAGACAGCTGGTTGACTAGCTTATTTTAATAACAAAGTCAGCCCTTTCTCTGTCATGGCTGGTGAACAGAGAAGGAGATGGCTTACTGAAATGAGACAATGAAATGTCCATACCACGTAATCCAGTATTGGAACCAGGCTGGAAGTGGAGGAGCCGGCACCACTGGGTCCAAACTAGATCGGGGTAAGTATATCTCTCTGAACACCCCATTTATAAAGGCCTCGGTTATAGAATATTCCATCCCTCAGTTATCTGTCATTGTTGATTGCATTACTCCAAAACAAGAAAAATCCTTGCAATCCTGTGCAAAACCAGCAACTCCCTCCAAGAGAAATCAGGACCAGAATGACGTCACAGAATCAGCTGCGGCCCACGTAATCCACATGCCGGTACTGCTCAGTGTCAGTCGGGCATTGGATGCTGACCTGAGCGCTTCTCTGCTGGGGTGTGGGCAGATTGGTCAGCTGGGAGGCGTGTCTTTCATCTGACCAATCAGTGCATGTCTGTACACAATCCGAATCCCCCTCATTGAGGACGCCGGTTATACTTTGTGTAACACTTATCTTCTGACTCATTGCCATTTCTGTATTGATATTTCATGTGATTCATTGCATGTTTGTACTACATATATTGTTATTTATTGTAGTATCAGTATCCTTGTTATCCAACTAGGCGGAGTCAGGGGCGCTCCAGTTTTCTGGCATGGGGTTGCCCTCTTCGAGGCGAAGTCTCTTCTTTAGGTAGGTTCTCATCGCATTGGTAGGTTAGGGTCTGATCTCCCATTCCTCCGCTTCTTGTTTTCATTAGAGTACTTTGTGTTCTCCCTGTTACAACATCATTTGTATATCCGTCCGTTTAGGACTACAATTACTGCTGATCCAGACAAGGTATTTAGTGTTTAGCTCGGACATGACACCTCGGTTATAGATTGCCCAGATCCAAGCAGTAGCAAGCTTGTACTTAATTGTGTCTGCCACATTCGCCGACAGAAGCATTTGGAAAAGGTCTACAGAACGGAGAAGATCTAAATATGACAAGTGCAAGGAGACTCATTGTGACATGGCGGTTACATCGTGAGATCGGCGGTGATTAGAGAAAGCAAACAGTAAGAGTCAGAAGTCGGAAGACCAACAAACACAAGTCAATGCTTCTTATTCAAACAGGTCAAATGTACACAGAATGGAAACACGAGCTACAGAACACGTTCTAACAGATCCTTCTGTATGCTGCAGAAGTAACTATAAGACCAACCCCCAAAACCTGAAGAATAACGTCTAAGATTACCAAAACAGGGCTCAACAGGCTTGGAGGGCCATGATAACCAAAATAGGTCATGCTGCATATTTTTGGATTGCACATCCCATGAAAGAAAAAACGCTCATGTGAACCCATCCATTAATATCAATGGCTTGTATTCACTGTGTATTACGTGCGCAAAAGTTATTCACATAATCACCTAAGTGCAAATACGCTTAGGTGAATGAGCCCTTACTATGCAATTACAATCTGCCCCTTGAAGGCAGCCATAAGGCTGATGTGCCCCTTGGTGAAAATGAGTTTGACACCTCTGCCTTTAAGAATCTGGCCTTCCCTGCAGGGAATTCCCAAGTCGTCTCAGCAAAATGACAGCTGACCCAGGCGAGCCGAAAGGCACTGGAGCGCGGTACCAAAGGTAACAGGCCGAGGTTGGGGCAGGTGGAGATCATGCAATATGGTAAATCATGCTGAATGTCAAGATAGGTGATTAATAGGTACGGGCTCCTTCACACCTGCATTAGGACTCCATTACGGCTTCCCATTTTTCTGTCTAATTTTTGGAACAGAGTAACAGAATTACAACAGTATTAAACATTTTTTTATTTTTTTAAGTATTTTCAAAAAACTGAAAGCTTTTAGTTCGCTTTCATCCCGTTAGGTTTTTTAATATTGCTGAAGACTGTGCTATTAGATCCGTTAAAAACAGAAACCTAATAGAACTGAGCCAAACCGAAGTTTTCCTTTTCTTGTCGTCTTTTTTGCAAACCAATTAAAATCAATGAGGAAAGATCAAAAATGTTTAATCCCGCTTTAATTCCCTTTCTCTTCTCCAAAAATGGAACAGAGACTGTCGAATGCCAGAGACGTTCACTGGATTGGAGTCTCGGATGGTAGCCAACATAGATAGACAACCTGGTCAGGCAAGCCAGGGGTTGAGTGGCTGCAGGAGGGCCCAAGGACAAGTTCGTGGTTTCTTATTTTGCGCACACGTGTCGCAAGAGGCGTCATGCCTTTTCATATCACCTTTGCAATTAGGCCACTAGAAGAAATGAAGCAGAAGTTCCAAGGTTTTTGTGATTCCAAGATGGACAGCAAGTTTGGAATCATGGACCAATATGAGGGTTTCGACCAGCATCCAGAATATATAGTTGGTCTCCTTTCATCCCAAACCCCTTTTCGAAAGAGAGGTCCACGTCCTCAGAGAGATGATTGAGTAAAGGGTCATTTCATACCCTTCTTTGAACTTTGTTAGTACTTCTTTTGGTTTTAAGCATACCCAGGAAATTTGGGGGGATAAAATAGTACAGTCTGTGTTTGGCCTTTCCTCGGGTTTAGCAAGAATCCTGAACAAGGCATCAGCCTTGCCATTTCTGGAACCGGGCCGGTAGGACACAGTAAAGTTGAATCTGGAGAAGAACAATGCCCATCATTCTTGTCTCGCTCATAGCCTTTTTTCGCTGTGTGTAAAAATTCTAGATTCTTATGGTCCATAAGAACTGTTACTGGATGATGGGCTCCTTCCAGGAGAAAGCAACTTCCATTCGAAGAAAGCAAATTTGATGGCAAAGAGTTCCTTATTTCCTACGTCATAGTTTCTTTCTGCAGGTGATAACATATAGGACAAAAATGCACATGTATGCAGCTACATTTTATCTCGGATACATTGAAACTGATAGGTCCTAAAGCAGAGTCGGAGGCGTCTACCTCAATGGCGAAAGGTAATTCAGGGCTTGTGTGGACCAGTACCATTGCAGAGGTCAAAAGAGTCTTGAGTTTCTCAAAAACGGTCTGCGCCTCTGCGGACCATGTAAACACTTGTGCTATCTTAGTGAGGTTGGTGATAGGTAAGATGATTTTGGAGAAGTCTTTTATTAATTTGCTGTAAAAGTTTGCAAATCCGATGAGGCATTGTACATCTTTCAAATTTCTCGGAATGGGCCAATCAACAATGGCTTTAATCTTGCTGGAATCCATACTCAGTCTGCAGAGATGATATATCTGAGAAATTGCACCTGGGTTGGTTCAAATTCACATTTCTCCAGTTTGATATAGAGATGGTTTTTTTGGAGTTACTCCAAGACCAGCTGGATGTGCCTACGATGTTCCTCCAAGTTGTCAGAGATGATAAGGATATCATCGAGATATGTCACCACAAATTGATCCAACAGGTCTCGAAACACGTTGTTAATAAAGTGCTGAAAGGTAGCAGGAGCATTGCAAAGGCCGAAAGCCATAACCAGGTATTCAAAATGTCTATATTACATTCTCAAACTTGCTTTTGGAACAAGATTGTGCCCCAATCTTGCTTTTAGAATGTGATTAGGCCCCAGCTGGGAAGGAAGTTGGTCAAATGTAACCTTTCTTTAGGATTTCATCCAGGTATTCTCTGAAGACCTTTAACTCTGGTTCAGAAAGATTGTAGATTCGCCCAAACGGAATAGTTGTTCCAGGGAGGAACTCTACTGGACAATCATTGGGTCGATGGGATGGCAACTTTTCACAATTCTGATGACAATCCTCTGAGTCTTGGACATATTTGGTGGAAGATGGCATCATCAGACAATTCTGCCTACAATATTCTGAAGAAGAGGTAATAGTCTTTGAACCCTAGTTGATTGAAGGACTATGAATAGAAAACTAAGGGCTCCCGAGAATAATCGGAAATTTCGGAGAAGAGATGAGATGAAAACTAATTATTTCTTGGTGATCAGGTTCAATGCCGATTCGTAGTTCCCGAGTGACCGGTCCTAATGATAAAGATGATCGAACCACAGTTTCCATTGCAATTGGCATGGGCTTAGTTCTTCTTGCAATGTTATTAGCGAGAGCGTATTCTAAGTCCATGAAATTCCCTCCTGCTCCTAAATCTAGTATCGCAAAGCACTGTATCTTATGGTTCTTAATTAAGATCTTAATGGGGATGACAAAATGAAGGGATGAAGGGTGAATCTCAGAGCCATCTTGAGTTACGGGTGGAGTAGCCGGCATGGCGGTAACCGACTGTTCAGAAATGGCAGGGTTAGTTATGATCTTCACATTGGCAAGGGTGATAGTCCTCTGAAATTTATTGTGACAGTTAATGGCATAATGTCCTGAGGCCCCACAATGAAGATATAAGTTCTCAGTACGTTGCCTCTCTTTCTCAGTCATGGAGAGAGGTTTGGGTAAGGGTGCACAAGCTGGCCCTTTTAAGAGGTAGGCTGAGGACAAGTGTGTACGCTATGAGCAGAGGCCGCAATTAGAGGAATATGGCAGCCTGTGCTGCACAGAAGACAGGGACTAGTAGCATGCTGATGGCCACAGCATGGGGGAGGTTAGAGGGAGCGCCACCAACTGCAGTTTTCACCCATAATTTTAGCTGCCCTTGTGCTTGTTTAAGAAGTTTAAACCAAAGAGATATAGGCTCACTGAACTCTTACAAAATGACGCCATTCTTGCTTGTGAGAGCAGTATGAAGTTATCTTAATGAAGCTAGGTAAAAATGTAAGAAAAAGGCCCTCCGCCTCCAAAAGGCCCGTGGGCTAGGCTTCATTCCACCCAGGGCAAAAATTGCAGTTAGCTGACCATATCTTGACTAAGACAAAGTGCCATGTTACCTCCCCCATTAGACCAATGTGCACAGACCAACGACAGGGAAAAGGCAGCGAGGAACAAGATGGTTGTCAACGGTGGCTTTGCTGCTTCCCTCCAACTTAGGGAATCATGATCTAGGCCGGTAGGCCACATGCAAGAATGGTAAGAACAGTTAACCTAAAATAAACAATAGTATTTCATGATGCCAGTCCGTCTCTGCGTAAGAACCTATTCTGGAAAAATAACAAACCCAAATTGGGATAATTAAGTACAAAAACAATGAAGGTGTCGAATTGTGTGGTACCTCAGTGCTGTTGCAGACGATGGAGAAGTAGTCCAGGAAACAAGCTTTAGATGAAATCAGTTTCTAACTCTTTATTATAGGGGAGAGAGGAAGTTCCGGAACGCGGCAGCAGATAACCACAGTTTATATTCACTTACAGTAATTGCTGAATCACATTGACTTGAGGTAGAAAATGACTTGGAATTAAATTAGTAGACATTGCATTGAAACAGTTTCTCAGAGTGGCTGTAGCAACACCTTGCAGTAAAATACTTCCAACTTTCACCCCGCGCTTTGATTAATTCTCGACAGACAAATTATCGTTGGGTTTGTACTCACACTTCGCATCCAGCTTCACCCCACACTGGTTTAGGGTAGACAACCTCCTGTTTCAATCTCTCGTTGGCTAAGATGGAACTCCTTGTAACTCCCTGGTCTCTATCTCAGGTTCCTCTGGACTAGACTACCTAACCCTGCCCACTCTACACTTTTTAAACTCTCTGCGCCAACCAATCCTGAGCTAGGGCCACACTAACTGACCAATCCCTAGGCTCTTTAAGGATGGTTGACGAAATGAGAGGGGGTTAGGTTGTATTCTGTTGCATTATACAGTGTCCGATAGTAAGCACATCACCAATTAACCCTTAATTGAACATATACACATACTTCCACATAATTAAATATATACATACATAGAACTTTCCCCCTTCTCCTCAGGATATACGCATCTAAAGTGAAGCAGTGACAAAAGTGCTGTGAACCCCCACTCTGGGGTACTACACCCTCTGGCCACGAGGGAGAGGTATGATGTCAGCCAGAGTCTGGAGAACAATGGCTCGCTCACCTGTTCTCATCCCTGCGTGGAGCTTTGGGTGTGCTACAATTGACTTTTATCACCTATCTATAGGACAGGTAATGAAAATCTAAGCAGTGGGGTCTCACCAATCCCAAGAACGAGGGGAACGTGTCCCCTTCTCATCACTGTGGACCTACTGCACCCACCCCACTGCTTGGGGTACAGTTAACCCATCGTGATGATGAGAGTGGACATGGGATTCCCATTCTTGGCATCAGGGGAAGTCTCAGTAGCGAGACCTCCACTGATTAGATTTCTAATTGCCTATCCTATGTATAAGGTTTAAGATTCAAATTAAGATTCAATTGTGGTAAAACACCATTATTTGTAGATTCTTCATTATCTACCAATTTGCCCACGTTGGAAACTCATTCTGCAGCTGGCTTCATATACAAAGAGAGAGTTTTGCTTCATTGTAGTTAACTTTTTTACTTTATTTCATTTCATAAAGAAACATTTAAGAAGTAATTATAGAATATTAGGTAAATTAAATTACTGAGGCGCCTCCATCCAAGGAGCTGCAGGTAGAAGAACGAGGGCTTTTGATTTTTTCCTTCTTACGCTAATTTAATGTAACTCCATATTGTATAATTGTTTAATTTACTCTCTAAATGTTTGTAATTTCATTATTTCCACATCGATTTGTGTTATGTTTAATCAATTTTAATCACTGTTCATTAAAATTCTGTCTAGAGCGCATTTGTTTCACAGTGTAAGTTTTTGGTTTAATGCCTTACAATAAGAAGGGCGACATAAAACATGTTTTTAGAGGATTCAGAGCACACATTTAAATTAATCAGGAGTAAAACTTGATTTTCTCAGTTTCGGATATTTATTGCTCTTCTATGTTATCAGCGTTGGCTGATTTGTTGGTTTATAGTTTAGCTCTCCTTGGCACAGCTATGATTAATGACTCCCTATTGGATGCCATGTCTGTTGGAGTCTGAGAAAGTCCGAAATAGTCTTGCACCATGCCATGATTTACGTTACAGCTTGGCTTGTTCAGATTGGCTTCTGGGTATCAGCACAAGTTTACCTTAAACTAATCAGGAAGTCCCTTCTTGGATAGACAATTCCCATTACAGTAAGGACAGCAATTAAAACCTCAAAAGTCGAAAAGAAGACTTTGATGCATCAATAGCCACCGAATGAGCCTCCTGGAATTTGACTTTAAGCCCGCTGCGGTTGGGGACTTAACGGCAGATTCTGAGGTCACCCCATATTTAACTCAACCTGTTTGCGACCATTTGCCAATAACATTGCCCAGTGATGAGCCTCTTATTTGCAATTATTAGAGAAGTTGAAAATTTCAAACCCACATTCTACAATATCTGTTGTTACCTACTGCTAGAACACGGAACAACTGTACATTATTGCTCTCTTACTTTGTCTTCTACAGTGTAGAGAAAGTTTTTCAAAGGCTCGGCATAGCCAGTTTGCCGCAAAAAGTTTGGTTCGGCTCGAATTAGTTTGAACTGAATCGGAACTTCACCAATACCCCTAAAACTAGTATATAACATTGTCTAAGAGCCATGAGAGCCCCGTATAACACTCTTTGGTTACCTGGGATTGAATTTAAGTGCTTTTGAGCTATTTTAAGTTAACGACAAAAAAAGGAAAGTAAAAAAAAGAACAAAAGAAAAAAAGGAAGATAAGGAATTCTTTTTCCTCTTTTTTTTACTTTTTTCCTTCTATTTCCTTCTTGTTCACTCTTCTCTTATGTTCTTTTTCTTCTTTTTCTTTCTTCTCCTTTTTCATTCATTGTTTTTACTTTTTCTTCTTTTTCCTTCTTCTTCTTTTCCCATAGTGTTCCTTATTGTTAAAAGAAGGAAAAAGAAGGAAAAGAAGGATAAAAAGAAATACTATTTCAGCAGCTTTGGCCATACAAACCTCCCAAGGTTCGGGTTCACGCCGGACTCAACTTGAAGCAAAGTTCGACCCAAAACAGAGTTTCGATTGTTTCAATTAACACTAGTCTTGTACAAGAAGTTCTAGCATTGTCCTTCTACAACCCAAGCCAATGCAAGGTCAGATGCGTCTGTTCTTCTATGACAATCAATGCAGCCTGAAGACTTCACTGAACAACAACTTAATGACCTTGCCCTGAAGATGATGTGGAAACCTTTTGTTTACCTTCTACATTCTGTACATGTGCATCCTGGCCTTGGTTATGAATTTGCTAAAAAATGTGACCTTTAAAATGTGACTAAACATAATCCATAAGATGACAAACATTTGACTTCAAGGATTGACCGGTGAGGTATTCTTTATAAAGACATTCAGGTCAACCTCTGTGCCTATTGTGGGTCCATGAAAGAGTTGAGTTGACCAGTTTAAGTTGACCTCACCCTGTTTGTTGCAAGTAGTATGAACCCTTGTAGGCCTTCCACTCTTCACAGCCAGTGCCCAGGTTTTATAACTACAAGACCTGACCCTCCTAATCAGCCATGTTTTTGTAATTATGAGCAGTTGATATAATTTGCCTGTCAGATCGCCTGTTATCTTTAGCCTGATTTTCATTCTTTCTTCGGACGACTTTTAGAAGTGTCATGCCAGACCACAATTTTTCGACATACTGCAACTAGTAATGGTATAGAATGGAATTTTGGTAATTTTCTATCAAATTCTATACCAGTGTGTTATTTTACCTGGCAGGCAGAACTTGGAAGCAACATCAGGGCTTTAAGTCTCCACAAAAAGAAACGAGGCATTCTTAGTGCCAGACTGAAGTTCAGTATATGCAAAAGGAAGGCAGCAGGTCACGTGGATGAGGCCAATTCACTATCCCAATGGGAGAGTAACAAAAATACTTCCATCAGCACAAAATCAATACATGTGAAGGAATCACGTGGGCGTAAGCAGACAGAATATTGCTTTGCTGCACTGACTGCGAATCCTTGAAAAAGGCTTCTGCTTTTGTGAAACATTGTCCTGGGGGAGCTCCATGTTAGCCAGAGTTGTTATTAGTATTGATAGTCAGCGCTCCTAAGATAGTGAAATGAAAAAAAAAGGTTTTGAAAAATACATATTTTCATTTTTGATATTTCCCCATGATACCTCAGGAAGGAGCAGATCATTTATTTTTCCTGGCAGGAACATTTTTGCTCTCGTGGGCGCCCCCTGCTGATTCAGATGTCTCGTAAACTCATCTTAAAGCTCTATAGTAGGGGCGTAATATTGTGGGGCATTGGAAAGTGCTAAAGATTTCTCTCAATGAATTTTCAGATTTTTGCTCCTCCTGGGAGGAGCTTTCTGTTCCCTTTTTCACCCTCTGTTGATTAACATGTCTTGTAAGATCACTTTGGAACTCTACAGCATAGACACAATTGTTGGGGTCATCAGAAAGTGCTAAGGGCTCCTTTTGACTGAATTTTCCAATTTTAGTTCCTCCCGGGAGCCACTTTTTAAGTTCTCATTGTCACTCCCTGCCAATAATTATGTCTTATGAGATCTTCTTCAAGCTGTATAGTATGAAAAACATTTTTGGGGAACGCAGGTCACATTTCCATAGCGTTGCCATGGAAAGCACAGCCTCCCTGTCCACAAGCAGAGAATCATAGCGATTCTCCACTCGCGGCCAGCAATTTGCAGCATGCTGTGAATTGCCGCAATTCTCGGCGGTGAGCCTGTCTGTCAGATAGGCTCACTGCCTAGATCCGTCTGCTGACTCCTGCTCCCGGCCAGATCCCCGCCGGTGGATAGGCAGCCTTAATATGTGTTTTAAAATTATCTTCAAGCCCAACAATATGGACACAAGTTTTGGGAGCATCAAAAAGTGTAAAAAAACTCCTCTCAACTGATTTTTCAGATTTTAGCTCCTCCTGGGAGGACTGTTTTTGTTCCTATTGAATATGTCTTATAAGGTTGTCTTCAAACTCTACAGCAAGGAGCTCTATTTTGGGAGGCATCAGAAAGTGCTAATGAGTCCTTTCAAATGAATTTCCATATTTTAGCTCCTCCTTAGAAGAGCTTTTTTGTTGCCATGTGCTGATTAATGTATCCTGGTAGAGCTTTTACAAGCTATGAAGTAATTCAGCGGTACTGAAAAGTGATAAAAGATTCTTCTCTATTGAAAAGTCAGAATTGAGCTCCTCCTGGGAGGAACCTTTTTGTACTTCTTGTCATCTACCACTGATTGATATGTGTTGTAAGATTCTCTTCAAGCTCAATAGCATAGACATCATTTTTGGGGACATCGGCAAGTACAATTTCTGGGAGCATTGGTAAAAACTCTTTTATTTAAAGGGAATCTGTCAGCATATCTGAGACACAGAAGCAAAATGTATTGGCTCATAGGAATTGACTTTCTAAGTCCGGAGATTTTAGTATTAGGGCGGCTTCAGACGGACGTATGTGTGTGTGATTTTGTGCATGCAAAAATAATCCATTCTCATTTTGCTTTTTTTGTGCGCAAAAAAATAGGACCTGCTCTATTATTCTGAGTATTTCCGCACCAAGGACCCCATAGAAGTCTATGGGAGGGGCACAAATGTGCTTGCAAAATGCAAGAACATGTGCAACATGCTGCGCAATTCTGTGAAGAAGAGAACACATCAGGACCTCATTCGGCTTAATAGCCTTTAAAATCAGGGCAGCGGGGTGTTGTGCGTGTCTGTGTGTGCAAAAAGTACTAAACGTACGAAAATTAACCTCATTCACTGCACAAATACGTTACACTGATGCAAGCATTTTGCACCTGCAATAGTCTGAAGCCGCCCTTAGCTGCTCGCATGTCTCTTTTTTTGGACACACATGTCACGCATGTGGAAAAAACGCAGCATGCTCTATTTTTGTGCGCATTTGCACAACAAAGGTTTCCATTGAAGTCTATGGGGGTGTGCAAATGCGCACTTAATACATATGCAAATGGGCAATACACTGCGCAATTCAATGAAAAAAAGGACACATCTAGACAACATTAGGCTAAATAGCTTTCTAAATCATGATGTGGGGGTGTCCCCCGCTTATATGAACATGCCATATGTGCGCATACGTCTGTGTGACGGAGCCCTTATACTTACCTTCCCCACTGTTCCGCTGCGGTGCTGTGAATAAGATGTAAGGGGTGAATCCCCCGGGGTTATTTGTTTCCTTGTCTACTGTTTCTTTGACTGCTTAGGAGGAATAGGAAGTGAGGCGGTCATGGAAGAGAAGGAGGACGGTGTACATGGACCTGAGTTCCTATGAAGCAGATACACAGTGTGAGGAAGCTGGGAGTGATAGAAGTCTATGGCCAGATTGGGACCCCTACAGTAAAGGACAGCAGTATTTATCCTTTCGGGATGTTTTGCTGTTTGACTGCCCCCACTTGCTGCCTCCCTGGGGTGAGCTCTTTCCCGTGCATGGTGTTGCTGACCAAGCACCATGTCTGTCTGCCTATCAGCTTCTCCCACCTCTCTATAAGATCCAGCTCTGGCTGCCTGGGAGTGGCCGATTATTCTCCAGTGTTTCCTGAGCAGTCCTGCTGCTCTGACCTGCTGTGTTCTGGCTCTGGTATATTGACCTGTTCCCTGTTTGTGCCGGGTGTTCTGCTACTGCAGATAGTAGCTGCTGCATCTTTACCAGTTATTAGTTATTGGTTCCGTTCCCTGTGTGTCTGACTGCGGTCCTGCCCCTGAGGAAGTTACCTTGTCTCGATCCGGCTCTGCCTGTGTTCTGTGGCTTTCCTGTCATATTGGTCTATCCTTTCAGCCTAGCCGGTCGGTACCAGTAAGTTGTTTTCTGCATAGGTATGGCGGTTCCTTCCTGTCTTGCCACTAGGCAGTGAAGGGTCAGTGTTGGCAGCCTGGACCTGTCCACCTTTGGGGCTACCTCCAGGAAGGGACATTGGCGTGGGTGAGGGTCAGGGAGTCCCATGCCATGAGTACCTGTGCATACTACTAGTATTGAACTTGCCCGCGCCGGGCGTACCTGTGCACACTACTAGTATTGTAACACCAAGTGAACCCAATTTTTCTGCCCATCTCTGAACCTGAGCCCAACCATCGCAGAGACGACATAAGAGGAATCGGAGGAAAGAAGGGACTATGGTCTTCAAATTTCTCTCCCACCCATTGCATTGTTTCTTAATATGATGTTGCACATGGAAAGGGAGGTCCCTGCTTAGGTTCCATATGCCTATATTGAAGGTGAGTGGGTCCTACTCTACAAAAGCTGAATAACAGCTTCCTTTGCTGTTCTATAGTATGCACACCCATTTGGGGATATGTGAGGGCCAAAGTAGAGAATAAAAATAGCACCCAATCTCACTCAGTTTACTACGAGATGGTTCCAAGATAGGAGTAGGCATAACTTTCTTGTGCTTTTTTACTCCTAAGAAGAAAATGACAAAGCGCAGTCACTACAGCAGACTGGGAGAGTAGATTGTAATGTTCTTACCTACAGGTGATGTAATGGCCACATTCAGAAATCCTTCGAGGAGTGCAGTAGATTGATAACCAGGGCTGGTGTGAGCACCACTCCAGCCAGAAGTCAGCTTTGATTTCCTTGCTTGGCTCAAGAGAATGATCTCTGGTCAGGCTCAGCTGTTGTGTCCTTTGGTAATTCTCCGTTGTCCTCCATGATGTGATCATTGACCTCTGGGATAAGGAAAGCCAAAGTAAAGGCAGTAGATAGGTTGTATCTAAAATCAAGGCATACCTTCGAACATGACTGATGTGTGATCTTTCTTGGAAGGAGGATGGGTGAGGTCAGTGAATGTTTAAAGTGCTGATCAGCTTGTCTCCTCCCTACTTCGAAAGCCAGTCGCACATACTAGATAAATGATGGCCAATCTCTTATGCTTTTGATGAGGATATAAAGGGTAAGGTAGCAACCTAACTGTCCTTCAATGTTTGTAGTGAGGATCGGTTGGCCATGTTGGTTTTCAACATGCCCTATGACGAAAAATCCTTAGACTGTAATGTAAGTAATGATCAATTTTCACCTCTCCTAGAGGGTTTAGTGGGAGTCAAGCCCAACAATACTTTCTAAGGCATCACAACTCCTCCATTCTAGGGTAATACAATGAGATGCTGGTGCAACATCCAGATCCGGCGCATGAGTTTCCCACGGCAGAGGGCATTGAAGTCCGGTTCAGGACAGCCAAGCAAGAAGTTGTGGCCCAAACATGAAGAGGAACTGTGTTGTCCGGTGAGTAGTTCTGCAACCATGACAGCAAAATCCTGTCATGGTTGGTGGAGTAATTCTGCCCCTAATCATCGCCTACAGTGTTCCTGAACAAGTGCAAGGACTATGTAGCAGGGGTAAAGGGGGCATTTATTTTGGTGACATAAAAGAAGAAATGGCCATGAATTGGTGTGGTAATCCAGGCGAAGGGTAATCCAGAGGACCAGGTGCTGAACAAAGTCAGCTGTGAGCCTATTACCCAAAGGAACTAAGAGTGTAAAATAGCAACCAGGTGCTGCTAATTAAATGCCCTTGATTAATTGATCATCAGCAAATGTGTCCACTTTTATGAAAGTAGATTGATGGGCACCAACAATTGCTCCTCTAAGATCATTGCTGATTCTTCCTCCTTGGCATTGTGTTAATGCATGCTCCAGGCCTGCAAACCACAAGACTTCTGCTTTCAGCCTGTGTCCACAGTGGAAGGATTTGCTGGAGAATGTCTGCAATGGAAACTCTGCATCAGAAGCGACACCATTTGGTGCAGATCCAGATTATAATGTGGAATTCATTGCCTCTTTTATAGGGGTGGAATCTGCACTGATCGTCCGGTGCCATAATGGACATTCTGTGGATCCAAAATCCGCTCTGCAAGTCAATTTCCGCAGCTGATTTTTTCTGCAGCTCGTAGACGACATTTTTAACATCTCGTCCGCTTTGCTGCTATTGTATATGCCGTGGATTTTCTGTGTGGAGGATATACATTGAAAATCCGTACCTTATGGAGGTGGGCACACCTACTGGAGATCAGCTATTCAAGGACATTTGATTGGCAGCACTTTGCTGCAACTTATCCCTATGAAAGCAGTAAGGAGGTACTTAATTTTTCACACACTGCTTCTGCATTTGGGCCTAGTTTTTGTTACATTTTGATACAGCGTCATTTGTTGTCCACTGTTTGTTCATCTCAGATTGAGTTTATGTAACTTTAAGATCTTCTAAGGACCAAACGTTCTTTTATTATGACCCGATATGTAAAACCATAGAATTCAAAGAGGGAGTACTTGGTTTTTCTCATGGCACTATATATATGATTAGGTTGGCCCTTATTTTTGAACTTTCTAAAAGTTTAGCTCCCACCCCTCTATTTCCTTCCAATCACCAAAACAAACCGATTAGAGATGAGCGAACATAATCGTTTCGACTAATTACTCGATCGAGCACCACGATCTTTGAGTACTTCCGTACTCGGGTGAAAAGATTCGGGGGGTGCTGGGGGGCGGGGGGAGGCGTGGCTGAGCGGGGGGGTAGCAGCAGGGAACAAGGGGGAGCTCTCTTTCCCTCTCCCCCCCACTCCCCGCTGCTACCTCCCACTCACCCACGGCGCCTCCCGAATCTTTTCACGCAAGTACGGAAGTACTCGAAAATCGCTGCGCTCGGGCGAAAAAGGGGCGTGTCCGAGTAGGTTCGCTCATCTCTAAAACCGATCTGTGCAACATTTCAGCTCCATCAGACAGCTGCGCGGCATGAAGTATTGATGTTTTCGCCAGGAAATTAATTTTTTCAGATAAAATTTATTTTTAGGTATTTTATTTATAAATACTTGTAAGCGCTATTATTGGAAATTAATGCAGGTTTTCGTTAATTTTATCAGTATTGCTCAGTTAAACCGGCGCTACAATTGATTTAACGTCCATTTATGTGATTTGCACAATAACGTTGCATGCAGTACATTTTTCCTGCGTTAAAAGTAACATCGCAATTAACGGCGGCGACTTTTCCAATGGTCCCCTATGTGTAACGCTGCGCACCTGTGGTCTGCGGTGCACATGGGGAACGTTATCGGCCTTATCACTGCACTTCATGGAAGGAGGATCCCGGTTACACAAGTGAAGCAGTTGTGAAAGATGTCAGACTCATCCAGGATACAACAGCGTCCTCACAGAAGACGAAACTGAGAAACAATGTGTTTTACAGATCGGTGCCGGAGACCGTAAGGCCCCCTGCACACGGGTGGAAATTCCGCAGCGGGATTTCCCACAGAATTTCCGCCCGTGGCCGCTGCCATAGGATTGCATTACAATACACAAGCCTACGCAGATGGCGGTGATTTGTGCGCGTGAAATCACACACGGAAAACAAATCGCGGCATGCTCTATTTCTGTGCCAGTCCCGCAGAGGCCCGCACAGAGATGTCCTCCTGGTGCGCCGGCTCTGCTCTGCGCATGCACCGGCTGACCGGCAACCAGCACATCAAAGAGCCTGAGCCGCGGGAGAGGTGAGCGCTGCACTGGTCCCTGCAGGGGCGCGTGGGGGGGGGGGGCCCGCTGCGAGAATTCTTGCAGGGGATCCGACCCAGCCGTCTGCAGGCGGCCTAAGAAACACCGGACTCTAAGGAAAGAATAACATTCCATGTTCGTTCTCATTATGTTTTGTTGTAAATAAAGATGTGTTTACGTTGGGGGCGTTATGTAAAAAAACGAATATTTGCAAAATTTTTCATGTTATTTCGAGAACATTTTGGAATTACCTTTTGGGAAATTTGATTCAGTATGTCTTAAACAATTGCCGGGTTTCCTGGATGCGGCCACAGAAACATCTCTAAGAAGATAACAGACAATGGTTGAGATGGGGAAGAGTAGGCGCATGTGAATGGAACTCATTACTGCCTAATTCGTACACTACGCTCCAACCTCACGGCGTTTGAGGGGCGCCCAGCAGTTGTCTGATTGAGCTGAAGTTTTGCACAGTTTTTTCTTGATTGAACAGGATTAGGGGTTGGGAGCAGCAAAAGTTAAACTCCCTATAGCTAAGGGCCTCCCTAATATATATACATATATAGTCATGAGAAATACAAGTAGAACGTCTATGGTTATATATACTATACAAGGAAATATATATATATGTGGGCCAATAGAGGGTGAATTGTTACCCAATTGTTTATACGGTAGAGGGTCCTGCACTCAGCAGCCAGGGGGTGGGGGTTGAGGGAGTATGATACCACGCCTCACCAGGAGAGCGGCTCCTACGGCACGCCAAGTCAGCGTCCACATTAAAGCAATGTATAAGAATGTACAGCGTGATGTGGGTGGTACCAAGCCGGAGGGGGCGGGTGGGGGATGGGGGTGCTCGCTAGGTTTGGACTTAGTGGTTCCTGCTGCATTCCGCGCCCAGTCAGTGATCTTGTACGGGCTATATACTGCCGTAATATACATGCCTGTTACACCGCTGTATTTGTGGCTTGGCATAGTTTACTACAATCTCTGTCTTGGTCATATTGTGGCCTCTTTTCGTGCCGACCATCCGTTATATGTCAGCGCCCGGATCCCCACCTATGAGCCCTTCTACTACGTCTCTACGGCCGCGCCGAGCTGTAAGGAAGAATGTAACACTAACAGAGGCTCAATCTTCATTTCTTCACCTAATTCAGCTTGAGAAAAACTCCATGGAGGAGCGGAAACTTTGCATTAGTGACAAAGAGGCATATGGCGACAATGTAACGCCTTCCGTATTGTCTGCATTACCTTCCACAGAACCTGCTGATTGCTTAGATTCCACAATAGTGGAGCCATGCTGTTCAATAGGTAAAAGGAAATGGCTTGAAATTACAGATTTAGTGATGCTTTGGCAGAATTGTCTCCACCGGCGTGAATCCACGGGCCGCATCACACAACAACACACGTAGCAGTCTTATGTCTCACAAGACTCTCCTTATGTACATAATGATGTGAAATCAATGCCACTTACCTGACATGACAAGGATATTGTAGAGCCAGGTACCCCAGATATTGTAGAGCCAGGTACCCCAGGTATTGTAGAGCCAGGTACCCCAGGTATTGTAGAGCCAGGTACCCCAGGTATTGTAGAGCCAGTTACCCCAGGTATTGTAGAGCCAGGTACCCCAGGTATTGTAGAGCCAGGTACCCCAGATATTGTAGAGCCAGGTACCCCAGGTATTGTAGAGCCAGGTACCCCAGATATTGTAGAGCCAGGTACCCCAGGTATTGTAGAGCCAGGTACCCCAGGTATTGTAGAGCCAGGTACCCCAGATATTGTAGAGCCAGGTACCCCAGGTATTGTAGAGCCAGGTACCCCAGGTATTGTAGAGCCAGGTACCCCAGATATTGTAGAGCCAGGTACCCCAGGTATTGTAGAGCCAGGTACCCCAGGTATTGTAGAGCCAGGTACCCCAGATATTGTAGAGCCAGGTACCCCAGGTATTGTAGAGCCAGGTACCCCAGATATTGTAGAGCCAGGTACCCCAGGTATTGTAGAGCCAGGTACCCCAGGTATTGTAGAGCCAGGTACCCCAGATATTGTAGAGCCAGGTACCCCAGATATTATAGAGCCAGGTACCCCAGGTATTGTAGAGCCAGGTACCCCAGGTATTGTAGAGTCAGGTACCCCAGGTATTGTAGAGTCAGGTACTCCTGTACTAAAAACCTTCCCCCAATAAACCCTTCTAAATGAATAAAGAAGTAATACAAGGTTTTGGATTAAATTGGTCGCAGCAGCTATTTTATTAACTAATAGCAATAAATAAAGGAGGGGAAAGGTTCTTGAAGCTACAAAAGTCTGGCACCCCAATATTTAATCCCAGCTAACACCTGCTTTTGACTCAGGGGTACCATGAGACACCAAGATGGCTGCCTTAATTCAACCGACTGTTTAGGACTCCAGGCAAGTCGCAGCTGAGCCAGAGCAAACACAACGGCTCCATGAATGAAGGGGACCATGCATCTGTTGAATCCCCTTTCACCAATTTACAACCAACTCCAAGGACCCCTCCCCTCACGACAGCAAGCAAGTCTTTGACCCCTCAAGCTTGCGAGGGACCCCACAACAACAAGGCCCACTCAATTCCTCCTTGAATCACTAATGCCCAAATATCAATACCAACCACATTTAAATGTACCATTACCATGTACTAATCAGCCATTAGTCCCCATGCCCGTCACCAAACCCAAATGCCGCAGGCTAATGCTCCCATTCTGAACAGCAAATGCAGAAATTGCCTTGTTTAATTTGACACGAGCCTTGTCCAGTTTTTCCATGGAGCAGGGGTTTCGCCAGGTTTCTTTCGGGATGACCTCGGACCAAACCGTGACCAGTCCAGGGTGCTGGAGGTCATAGCAAATGTCTTTTATCTGCTCATGGAATGACCGGATACCCAAATTATTACCCCCGATGTGTAGGACTAATAATAGTTGGTCGGCAGCCGGATCACGCAGATAACTGAACTGCGGATCGTGTGGCGTTTAACCCAAGAGAAGCCTCCCTGTCACTCCATTAAGTCCTTGTCATTCGTGACGCCATTGTTCCGTCCTCTGCGGTGAATCCATAAGATGACAATAAAGTCCGCACTCACAGAGTTAACATTTCAGAGCAAAACCTTTACCTAAAGCCTTATAGTTACAGTCCGGAACAAGCTAGATCCGGCATCAGAATACTAGTACAAAACAGATTAAAGGGGTTGTCCCGCGCCGAAACGTTTTTTTTTTTTTTTCAACAGCCCCCCCGTTCGGCGCGAGACAAACCCGATGCAGGGGTTAAAAAAGAAAACCGGACAGTGCTTACCTGAATCCCCGCGCTCCGGTGACTTCTTACTTACCTGGTGAAGATGGCCGCCGGGATCTTCTCCCTCGGTGGACTGCAGGGCTTCTGTGCGGTCCATTGCCGATTCCAGCCTCTTGATTGGCTGGAATCGGCACGTGACGGGGCGGAGCTACGAGGAGCCGCTCTCCGGCACGAGCGGACCCATTCAGAAAAGAAGAAGACCGGACTGCGCAAGCGCGTCTAATCCGGCGATTAGACGCTGAAAATTAGACGGCACCATGGAGACGAGGACGCCAGCAACGGAACAGGTAAGTGAATAACTTCTGTATGGCCCATAATTAATGCACAATGTACATTACAAAGTGCATTAATATGGCCATACAGAAGTGTATAGACCCACTTGCTGCCGCGGGACAACCCCTTTAAGGTAAACCGCAACTTGGGTTACCCTGTGAAAACCCCACCTAGCAATGACTTTGTCAGGTCCCGTGGTACCCTCAGGGGAGCAGAAGGTAGAGCCACAGTGACCAACTCTACCCCACCATCTCCTCGGCTGTGGGCCTGCTCCTCGTCCGCTGCACACAGTATGGCAGAAGAGGTGGCTGCAGCTTTTGTGTGGGCAGCAGTGTGGACAGGGTGTCTCTGCGTGGAAACAGGACATTCTTAGTCAAGGCAGCTATGCTGCATTCTCGGGAGCTGGAGATAGTCCCCAGAGTAGTTTAGGTGGAACAGCTTCACCTCTACAGGCAATTTGGCTCCTGATTCAGCTCAGGTGGATAACAAGTATTGGTGGAGGCAAGTGGGATTCCGAGGTTTCTTTCTCCTCATCCCCTCTCCCTCATGGCAACATTTTACATAGGACATTATTGGCGGTCTGTATAAGTGCTAAGCTTCCTCTGATCGAGACTACTGAAAACACTTTTTTCTCCTTAACCAGTGGGTGTAGGCATAACCCAACCGGGAGGACAACCGTATATAAGAACACGTTAATCCATAAAACGGAATGATTTTGTTCATTCGTTGGCTCAATCATTTTATTAAAAGACAGTGGGCATCTCTGTGGCCTCCTGGGAGTATACTTCATATAGTCGGCAGCTGCAGGTACCCACCTTGTCACTGGCACAGTTTGCCATGGGAATGCAGTCTGGTGTAGCCTGATTCCGGCCATGAGGTCATGCTATCACCTCCGCCGACCCTTATGTGTGGGGAAACTCTGGTCACGCTGTAGCACCTGGGCTCGGCTCTGCCGCTTCCATGCCAAACCCTCCGCCATTCCTTCGGAACCCGAGCTACTCCTCTGCTCGACTCCAACAACACTTTTACAATAGCAATAAGTGAAGTTCGCCTTCAAAAACATAATCCGTCCATTTTTGGATTTTTACAGAAATTCTAAGGCGACACAATCCTTCCTGATATAGAACATTTTAAGTTAAAAGCACCCAGAAGACTCTTTGAGCGATCACACAGCACAAAGGGGAATGTTACAATATGGAAACATATTTCCCCTCCAGCAAACACGAATGGAAGGCTCTGACGATCGGCTCTTTCATAAACTATTAGTGGAAGCGCCGTACATGTTCATGCTATTCCCATGGGGCTTTGCAATTCTTAGCAAATTTTGAAAAAAAAGTCAGCTAATAGGAAGATCCATGGCTGCCATAATGTTAGATGTACCGATGTACTGCTGTCAGGAGTGACAAGTGCAGAAATGGGACCCCGACTCCCCCGTCACCGACCAAGGATTGCATTGGAACCTCTTAGTTATGGAAAGCAGGTCCACTTTAACCAGATATGTAAGATAGTGATTCTGGGAGGATCACGGAGGGTTAAAAGTGTGAAAGTGGTGGTACAGGAGCCCCCAAGGGTATGTTTAACCGTTATAGGGCCACTTCAGCAAAAACACATTTTTCCATTCCTACCCCTCTTCCCTCACCTGATTTCCTGTTACACTCTGAAGGTCTCCTCTGTATATTGCAGTCACTTCCATGCACTGCAGCCCCCTGTCTGATGCTTAACAACTGCCATCTTGATGCTGAGATTTTTTACTTTCAGTTTCACATCAATCCCATGATGCACCAGCTCAGAATTATTTAAGGCTATACTATTTTGCCTACTGATGAGACAATTTACCTGCAGCTCATTTCAGACTATACGGCGCACCCTCCTCCATATAGGAGGTGAGGGGGAGCACTGCATAGTGTGACATCAGCTGTGGGAATGTGGCCGATTCTTAGTCGAAATCCACACCAATGGTACAGATTTTGACTTTTTTGGATGCAGAAATGCTGCGGAATTTGCAGTGGAAATTTCTGCTGCGGACATTTTACAGTATTTCCACCTTGTGTGAACATCTCCTAAATCAGCCTGAGGTATGCTGCCATGTGCAGAGCGGCCCCCGTAGTAATAGTGTCCCCTATATTGTCCCTAGTAACAATAGTGTCCCCCACAGTGGCCTCAGTAATAATGATGACCTCCACAGTATCGCCAGAAATAATAGTGATCCCACTAGTGGCCCTTAGAAGCAATAGTGACCTCCACAGTGTCCTCAGTAGTAATAGTGACACCCACAATGTCGCCAGTAGTAATAGTGACCCCCACAATATCCTCAGTAGCAGTAGTTACCTCCACAGTAGTCTAAGTAGTAATAGTGACCCCCACAGTGTCACCAGTAGTAATAGTGATACCCCCCCCACACTGTGGCCCCAGTAGTAATACTGACCCCCCCCCCAAAGGGAATACCTGCCAGGAAGTTGCAGCACCCCGATTGGTAATCACCTTCTTGGTGAATAGATGTTCCGAAAGCAGGACAAATGGCTGTCCTGGTGGAAAGCAGGACACACGGTCCCAAAACGGACTGCCTCACCTAAATCAGGATGTCTGGTGACCCTACATTACCTTCTTCATTCACCTAAATAAGCTACAGCCCATATGTATACAGTCAGGAGGATGAGTTGTGATCTCCTCTATTATACCTGTGTGATCATCATCAGTAACTGTGATAGGAGTCTCTGTGTCCCCCTGTAGACAGTTTCTGTGGTAGATCCATGTAATAGTGTCACACAGACTGAGAATTTGCAAATAAATCCATAACCCCAGGTAGATCAGAGCTGGCCTGAACTGAGATAATATGACCATCTGAGGAGAAAGAGGCCGGGAGTCTCCGATAGAAATAACTAGCTAACCAAAGTAACACTACCCCACTAATATATACTGGAGGGATAGCTACATGAATACATGTAAACCATTACCAGAGTGGCCCTTTAACAACACGTCCTATTTTGGACCTAAGGAAGGAACGTTTCTACTTTCCCATCTCCATGGCCTGGAGGGCTTGTTTGTGGCATGATGAGCTCTAGTTTTTATTGCTACAATTTTGGATACATATAACGTATTTGTATGACTTTTATTAATTTTTCTGGATGGCATGATCAAAAAAACATCAATTCTGGATGGATTCTATGGTATAAATGGCAGGATAACGTCTTTCTGTGGCTCGATACAATATTTTTAAGGGGTTTTCCACTTTTGCCAATAAAAAAACTTTTTAAATGAAAAATAAAATATTTATTTATTTGAATCTCTGCATTCAAAGTCCCCTTCCTTTTCCTTTCCCATCTGCAGGGCACTGTGAGGGCTTGTATTTTGCGGGATGAGTTGAGGTTTTTATTGGTATAATTTAGGGGTAAGCAATAAGCATTAATTTTTTGATCACTTATCGCATTTTTTGAGAGACGAAAGGATTAAAAAAAAATTTACTTCCAATTTTTGTCTTTTTTTTAAGTACTTGCTGTACAACATAAAAAGCATGCTCAGTTTATTGTAGGGGTCATTACAGATGTGGCGATACGCGGCATATGTGCTTTATTTTATTTATTTTTTAAGCAAAATGGGGGAAAAGTGCACAAAGAACACCTTCGATTCTGGGTGCTAATAGAACAGAAACCATTTGGCAAAACCCAATCACTGCCAAGCACAGCAAAACTTTGCAGATGACGGGGTCCCGTGGTCTTAGGGAGGGGGGGGGTCACGGAGATCTGGTTACACGTAGTAACGTGGAGAGCACAAATATGCGTAGAGCTGCCCGACTGTGATGACGGTTATTACAGCCTTCTCTTCAGTTAATAATCATAATCTTTATTTCTAGAGCACCAACATATTATATTCCGCAGCACATTACACATCAGAGGGTCCGTGCGCAGACAGAAGCAGACATGACATGCAGGATTAAACTAAAAGGATTTGAAAAATGGCCCCGCTCACAAGAGCTTACAATCTATGAGGAAACAGGGGTGCCACAAGAGGTACAAGTTAACTAGGGTAATATATATAAAGCTCTATGAGCCAGTCACCTGTGTATGTACAGATATGAAGTGTATTAGGCTATGTGGGGGATACTGTTGGATGAAGGGATCAGGTTTTGGGGTAAAAGCAGGAAAAATGGAGAGGAGTTAGATTAGGTAATGTGATATGCCTCTCTATAAAATGTGTTTTTAGGGCTTGTTTAAAACTGTGGGTATTTGGGATTAACCTCATTCTCGGGGGTAGCGCAATCCAGAGAAGTGGTGCAGCACAGGAAAGGTCTTGGAGATGGGAGTGGGAGGTTCGGATTATGCAGGAAAGTAGTCTGACCTCATTAGAAGAACACAGAACACGGGTAAACTGGTAGACAGAGATAATGGAGGAGATCTAGGGGGGTGCAGCTGTAAGAGGGAGGATATTCCATCTTATTACATTATAAGTTAATTATGAGTTTAAACTGTATTACTGTGACTTTAAGGAGGGGCAGGGAGGCAAAGAATCTGGAAACGGGCAGATTTTTGGTGCCAGTGCAAATGTGCCTGAGCAGAAGAGAAATCGAGCAACCTGAAGTCTGGTGAGAGGCAGTTACTCCCCGGAGCAGCGCTTTACAGCATGTGCAGTAAAAGGGACCTACAGACTGGGAGCAGTGATGAGAAGCCATCTTGAATACGCCAATCTTATTCTTCTTCTATGGAATTTCATGTAAACGTTTCGACCGTTCTCAGCTTCTTGCCTCTCTGTACATACGTTTCAGCCAAGCAGAGGGGTAAGGCGAAACTGTTAAAAAAAACCTGTTGAATAAATGTTTCTGGTACTATGTGAGATGCAAACCGGAGCATGCATCCTTCCCGCATACAATGGAGAGCGCCCCCTGCAGCCGGGCCTCTTCCTGATCCGTGCCCTGTAAACCCAATTTGGCCCGATGCCCATCCGGCATTATTTGAGACAGGGATACGCTGTGAAGGGGGAGCCATGGTGATGTTCTTGCCATCCAAGGAAGCTGTTGCTAAGGGTTCACGCCAACTGGCCTGACCTCACAGCACTGGCGAGAGCTTTGTCCATAAGACAGAACAATGGCGCCTCTCCCACCAAGACAGGGTAATAGTTAACATCCATGAAGAGGGGAGGTATAAGAGAATAGGCGGAGTACAAAAGCAGGAGTCAATGAAAAAGCAAGGGCTTCTGAAGTTACTGGCAAAAGCATTCCAAGTCCTACGAGCAGCAAGTTGGGGCAACCAAATGTACATCTTCTAAGTTGTATATAAAAGATGCAAAAAGATAAATACAAGAATAGAAGAAGCGACAAGGAAAAAGGAGGACAAAGTGAAAAAGGGGACAAAAAAATCCAGTGAGCTCTGAGATGCTGGCTTGTGATATAAAGTGGAAGTGAAGGCTGACTTTGTGCCTCTCAGCAATGTCTGAAAAGATGTACAACTTAAACCTCTATGTAGACGTACAAGTAAAAAAGTTATGGCCGAGGAAAAAAACTCACCGATTCTTAACCCCTTGAGTGGCGGGTTTCCTACCACCCTGTCGTGCCCACCAGGGCAGGTTTTTTAAAATGGTCTAATCATTGAATTTCAACTAATTTTGCAGTTGCGTCTCAAGAGCCATAACTTTTTCATTTTTCCATTGACATGGCCATATAAGGGCTTGTTTTTTGCGGGACAAGTTGTGATTTTTTAAACAGGGGAGGAAAAAAGAAATGGGGAAAAAAGAAATGGGGAAAAAAGAAAAAAAGGGGCCATGTCATTAAGGGGTTAAATAATGTATTAACTTCCTTCTCTGGGTCATTACGACGCATGGATACCACATGTGTGATTGTATTTTTGATTTTTTACAAAGTAAAGGGAGACAAGTGTTTTTATTAATTTTTTTATAATTTTTTTCCTTTTTTTTAATTTAAATTTTTTTTTGTCCCTTTAGGGGACTTCCACAGGGACCCATCAGGACCCCCTGATCACATTCCGGGGGTCCGATGGTGACAGCCCTTTACTTGCTGCAGTGACAGCCCTTTACATGCTGCAGTCACATAGACTGCAGCATGTAAAGGGTTAACACAGCAGAGATCGGAGGTTTTATCTGATCTCTGCTGTAAGAGCTAGTACCTAGCTGTCCTCTGACAGCCAAGCACCAGCTCTCCCTGCCACAGAGACCATCGGCTTATGGTCTCTATGGCAACCTGTAAACAAAGCAGGAGATTGCCGGCATATCGGCAATATCTTCTGCTGGTTTTTCAAAGCCCTTGCACTGCTCTGTGTGGGTCTGTGCAGGCAGAGCACACTGTCACAGCTTGTGGCATTGTGCTCTGCAGCTCCCATAATGATACATAACCCGGAAATCTTCCGGGCTATGTCGCTATGAGCAGTGGAGCTCGTCCCGGAAAATTTCCGGGCGTGCCACTCAAGGGGTTAAAGGAGTTTACAGGATTTAAAAAAACAAAAAATGAAAAAAAAAACCAAGTCTCCTTACTTCACCAGCAGAGCTCCATCTCCCCATGGGTTGGGTCTGTGATTGTTGAAGTAAATGGGGCTGAGCCGCACACGACCTAAAGACGCGTGGGAATTTTTTTGAAAGTAAGCAGCCATGTTTTTCTAATTCCACATGATTTCCGAAATGGACTTCTTCCTTAATGGGGTTAATATTAATGACCAGGATCCCATATCTGGTAAGAAATTAGCTGCGTGCTTCAGCCAAAACATGACGTGAGTAAAGCACTCAGGATATTGGAGACACATCAGGATCATTGATCTTCCTGCACTTCAAATTAAGAGATTAGACTCAAATATAGATTGGCCATGTGAGATGTCCGCTTATCTGGAGGTTCTTAGCAACTAATTCAATCCTGAAAGGAAGAGGTCAGTTTCAACTTACATATCAGCTAGAGCTCTACCACGCTACTTGTGCCAATATATACCCTTGGGTGACCCCCCTGTTGTGCCACACTCAGCATCACTATACACAGAGGGTAGCAAGTAACATCATATCCTCCGCAACCTACTTTTCTGTAGGGTAAAAAAAAATGGACAACCTGAGATCTTCCAAACCTCGTAATCATCTGAGTGCCCTTCTGATTTATTTTTCTTATGGACTTGGGTTCGAAACTGCCCTGCATACTCAAGATTCGTCACACCAGTGTAAACTTACACTTTATTCTGTAGAGGCCATGCGTTTCCTAATACAAGACATTGTAATGTCTGACCTGCGTGCGAAAACACTTGGTCCAGATCAGATGTAAAGTAAGAATAAACTTGGAAGGAAGAAACTTGGTGGCTCAGTGCCTAGCACTATTGCCCTGCAGTGCTGGCGTTCTAGGTTCACAGCTGATTATGGACAACATCTGCATGGAGTTTGTTTGTTCTCTTTGAATTTATTATTCTCCTTCTTCTACATCTATTTGTCCTCTGGAGAAGGAAGAAGAAGTGTGGTGGCTCAGTTGTTAGCACTGCTGCTTTGCAGTACTGGAGTTGTAGGTTCACTCTGGATGGAGTTTTTCAAAGTCCATGCAGATCTTACCCTTGATGGGATTTGAACCAAGAACCATAGCAGTTAAAGGCAAAAGTGCTAGCAACTGAGCCATACTTATAGAAAGTGAGTGCTCATGCAAACTCACACCGTCTGTAAAAGCCTTTACATGATTAGTAGAAATCAAACTGAATAATCTTGACCCTTTCTTTAAGATCAATGAGAGTTTTTGGTTTTCTTTAATCTCATATGTGGCTAGGAGGTTTTTGGGTCCTCTCAGGCCCAGGACTCTGTAGCCCTACAGACGCACCCCTTGCTCTTATCTTCTTACCTGGGGAAGGTATGAGTGGTCTTCAAGTTCTTTATGCCCTGAAGAAGCCAAACTAGACTTAGAGCCATGATAGATGCTATGCGGACACCAGTGTGAAGGGCAGTTGCTTGTACTTGACCCTTATGGAGCCCTTGAACTTGGATGGTCAGGTAATGTTCCTGTTGTTTTAGTATGCTCTCCTTTATTATAGTTTTGTTACCAACTGTTTTAGGTGAGGAATTTAAGTAACTGCTACGTTAAGCAGTGATGAGGTTGCTGAGTGACTGGAAGCGGATAGGGGTTGGGTGCTGGTTTTGTGGTACAGTTGGTGATAGATGTTCTTGCCTAGAGGACTTATGAGGAATACGATCCCTGGAAACACATTGTGGTGCTTGATAGATTTGAGTTTTTAGAACAACGAAGAAACGTTGTGTTGCCGAGTGCACCTATTTACCGGAGCAAGAAAAGCAAACAAGAGTAGAGTTCCCATTGTCCATCGCACCTCATTGCTGGGAGCCTGCCTTTACATCTGGGAAAAGGCAATGCATTTTAGGCCATACACCCTGAAACCAAGAGATACCTCAAAAGAAACTTGTTTAAAACATCCGGTTAAAGCTTCAAGCATGAACCACAAGAATATGCCCAAATCAAACCTTCCATTGCAATCTGTGAGACTGGGCATAGTTGCTAACCCAGCAATGAGAGGTCCTGGCATTGCCCAATACTGAGAAGGAAGGGGAGATGATTCCCATAATGACAGATGAAGCAACTGCCACCAATGAAGGTACGGGGAGGCGAGTCCCTTGGTTTATGCCGGGGGGGGGGGGGGGGGTTGGGTGAGTCAGACCCCAGGCCTATTATAAAGTAATGAATACGGACTCTATCCATTTTGGAATTACATTTGGAATTACATCCATTTTTTTCACCTGAATGAGGTATTAGTGTATCTTGACGCCACCAGGAACTACTGGTGGAGTCAAGTTTGACAGGGGGGGTGATGATTGGCTGCTGAGGTGGATAGAATGTACGTCCTGGCTGCCCACTAAGGAACGTTGCAGAAAGCACACATGTTCCCCCGCAGCAGGTAGGCAGCTAGCCGCAGCTGAAATGTATTTCCCCAGCACTGGTGCAGAATGCGTCAGATCACGCCGCTGGTTCCCGGCCGGCGACTCGCTCACTGGACGGGGAGCGACTCAGCAGGGACAGCGGAGGAGTGTAAAGCTGCTTCCCTGACAGCGCATTAGCACGGAGGGCACACAGCCTCAGGCAGTGGACAGACAGGTGAAGCGGTTTTGGCGGCGCCGGCCCCCTTCCGTCTCCTACATCCTCCGCCGGCATATTGCTGTAGTATAAGCGGGTCGCCAGCACCAAGAAAACAGCGTGGGGGGTTCTGTGCAACACTTCAGGGAGCCATAATGCAGCAGGGCCAAGGGACAGCCAGTTATCTGCGGTGCTGCACAGGAAGCGCCTCTCTGTAACAGCACAGAAACCATGGCCGGGGAACAGGCAAGTAACAGCACCTTGTAGGAGCTACCGATCTTGACCCAATCGGCAGCTAGGGGTCTGGCAGGGCCTTTTCCCCCTGTCAATCCCCTAGCTTCCAGTGGCGTCAAGATACACTAATACCCCTGAATGATAGAAAAGGCATCGAATGTATATCCACCTTAGAACTACACATATGCCTTCTTTAAGATATGGCTGAAAAAGACAATTTCATCATATGTACATCCGTTTTTTTTATGAATTACAAGCACAAAACAAACAATGAGAGCCTGAGACGAAAAAACACAGTAAAGAATGACGGGTGACATCCATCTGCCACCTGGGGACGGCTATTCATCTTTCTCCTCCTTTCATTGCTTTGTCTCAGCAGGTCCCTAGCAGTTCAGAGATAGCAACCAGCGCACAATTCAGCATTCGGATACAATGTAACATTGTGGGATGATTACAGCTCTATATATTTGATGAGAAGAATTGATCACTGTCATTCAGAAGTAGAAGCGGGAAACCTGTGTGTCAGCGCCATGCAGGTGATTCTCATCTCGCCAAATAATACATTCAAGAAACACGGCTGATAGTTTTTTCTATACTTATATTGGAAGCTATGAGCCAACTGCCAATCAATAGATAGACGTTTTTTCTAAGCTTTCAATAGGTAACATATTAAGAAAAGGTAAGCTTAGTCAGGGAGTCATGTTTCTTCTTGTGGAGAATACCACAAGGGGTTAGAGAAACTTATAAGCCATGCAGTGCTCTCTGGGAAAAAGCTATGCAAATGAGAGCCACCTATTGGATGGTAGCTACATGATTAGGGTTGTTAACCAAACCAGACTACCTAATGCTGCTTTGTTGTTCATGCCCCTCATTGGTGCACAGTAGGGTTCTGGTTGGCTAGGTGAGAGGCCATCAATGTGAGTTAAGGGGGTAATGTTTCTCCTTGTGTAGTGCAACGCAAGGGTGTAGGGAGTCTTATAGGCTATGCATTGCTCTCTACTAGTGTTGAGCATACCGAAACAGATGAACCCTGTTTAGGCTTGAACTTTGCTAAAAGTTAGTTTCGGTGTGACCTTCAACCTCGGGCGGTTTCTCTCAGCCGAAACTTCCTCCTCCATTGGTGAAGGTCCAGTTCAGTTCAAACAAATCGGACCAAGCCAAACTTTTTGCCTTAGTTCAGCAAACTAGCAAAACTGAACTCTTGAAAAGTTTGCTCATCACTATTCCCTACCCATAAACTAGCTGCCTTTCAATGGGCGGCACCATAGAGGATTATTCCATTGCTCATTTGCATAGCTCTTCTCATTTGCATAGAATTTTGTGGCCTAAAACTCCCTACAGCCTTGTGGTGCCGTCCACAAGAAGAAACAATACCCCCAGGCTCACATTGATACATACGGTACAGAAGCAAGGCTAGGGATCAGTCTTTTCTGCTAGACAATCCCCTTTGTCTTCCCTTCCAGTAAAAGCTACCTGGCATGCAGTTTTTTATGCAGTAAAATAAAAAAGCAGCTTATAATGACCCATTTTGCTCTCAGGTTGCCCCACAACCGTCCCCGGCTGGCTGAGTCCAGTGATTGGCCACAGCATTCATATACTAGAGCTACTTGGAAGTAAGTAGCAGGGGGATCGTATCAGTACAGACCGATGCAGCAGGGGAGCAAAAAAGGCTAGATAAGTTATTTTGCTCCATTCCCGCTGCCTCTGTTGGCATGTCTCCGGCCTCCTGGGATGACGGGGTAGCCTTCAAAATCTGGGACTCTTATGCATAATCTCAAATGGTTGGAAGACGTGATTGAAAACCTCTCATCTACCACAATCCTGAAGCTGAGTACATTGGTTCTCTGCTTTAACTTACATCCTTAGTCATGTTGCAAGGCCACTTAAATGTATGCTATTGACTCCATTAAGTGGCGCTGCGGAGGTTTTATTCTATCACTCATTTGAATAAGAAACTTCACAAGCCTCACTGATCAGCGGAAATAAAGAGGCTGCACCATCTAACTGCTCGCTGCATTCTCTATGTAGTTTGCATGTGTTTGTGTAGTATACTCGGGCAGGAGTTAGATATACCTCTCACTGTTATTCCCATGTGGCCATTACGGTATATATATATATGTAATCGGTTTCTCTTCTGCGCTAGTTGCTTAATCTTACAGGAAATAAACATCTTAGGCCAACTTTTTCCTTTATTTCCAGTACATTTATGGCAATTATACCTACACAGCTTTCGTACATTATAAAAATGGATTTCAATTTGTGGAGAATTACTGGTAAGGACGCTATGAGCTGCGGACGTCAATTGCCCCGGTCCACATGACTCACTAATGGAGGAATAAGTGTATGTCCAGAATTCCTGCTGAGATTATTAACGCTAAATGTTGTCAGGGACAGAACAGAACGACTCTGCTTTTATAGGCAAAGAGGCATAATGTGTTTTCCAACATGAAATGACTCATGAAATAACAGTTTTCAGCCCGACGGATAAAGTTATAAAAGTATAAGACGAGAAGAAGATCTGTCACAACCTAATTATACACGGGGCTGTCAATGCTGCTTTTTTATACCCTACTTTTAAATGGGCTGTGTCATTAACCCCTGTTCTTATGCCCTACAGAGTCCTCCGATCGGGACCCCACTCTAGGAGCCTGAACAGCGGCTCCCGCTCAGGCTTACCTGTCCTTGTGTTCCATTTATTTGCATGGTCGCTGCAGGAGAAATGAGCGGGCACAATCAGCTACCCCTAATAGTCAGGGGTTAAAGGATTAGAGATTGATGTGGACTGTCAGTATGCACAACCGCTGTTGCTTTATCCTTGTGTAGCTTCCCAGGACAACATCCTGGACCCCTCCATAACTGTCATACATGTATTATCTCATGTGCATGCACTGTGCAAGCTGTCATGTCTGTTTTCCGCATGTGTGTTGCACAGCTGCAGCGTCTGAAGGGTTAACTCCCATAAAATCTTTGCCTGTCAGCTCTGCTGCTGAATGTATCTATTCCTACTGTGTCATGTGGTACAAGTGAGGTGATAAATGTGAGTGTCAGAGAGCGGAAAAGGGTCTTCTTCTTTCTGTGTTGGAGCAGGGTTCTATCTTACCTGCTGCTTGGAGCTAACACAGAGCCGCATGGGAGCACCATCAGCTTCCATGTTGGTGAAGATGGAAGAAGAGGAACGACTACCCACAGCGTATGGGGTGTGGATGTAGAGGAGTGAGTCTATGCCAGAGAGAGCGCACAAACCCCAACATCCTACTTCACACAAAACAGGTAGCCGTTCACATTACAGGCATTATTTTTCCTGCGTGACCAACCGCCAATAGGATCCCCGCACAGAGGTACGTGATTGTGACCCCCATGCGGAGAATGTGCGGGTTGCATTTAGGCTAAGCCTTTTTCTAAGTGATTTCTTGCCAGAGAGTATGTGGAGAAGATCTTGTCTTTTTACCTCCTCTGGGGTATATATATAATGTCCAGGACCGGTGACATACAGATAACGTGGACTAAAGGGCCGTATTGTTCCTGTGCATTTTGCCTCCCAACCTCTGAGCTTCTGCCTGTAACTGCTGCCGTGAACCTACCTGTAACTACCTGCATGCAAAGTTTATTCAAGTAAAGTTTTACCGGGCCCCAACCGTTCCTGAGGACCCGAGGTACGACACACCTGTCCAGTGTTTATTACTCCGCCGCATAACGGTGTGGGAATGGTGGCGTCACGACACAATCTACATTTCTCCATGACACTTGAAGAGAGTGTTGGCATTGTCATGTGTTGCACTGATGTACATACTGTATACAACTGCTGATGATGTCCTCGCTGTCTTTTACTCAATGGCTGTCAGTGGAATAACATATATTGTGCGCTGTGATGGTAAAGATTGGGCACTGCTACTTCATGGCATTGGCATAGTATCTAGCGTCTTGGCTGAGTATTTGCTCGCAGGTGCAGACGCGCGAAGATTGAGCCGCACGACATGGTGCATCTTAGAAGGTTGCCTTCCGCAGCTGTATAGCAAATGGCGATGAATAGCCATGACGATGCAGGACCGGCCTTAGCTACGTGCGACCAATATGGACCCACAGGCCTCCAGCCAAAAGCTTGTAGGATGGGGGCACAAAGCGGGTGTAGGCTGGGGGCAATTACCCCTCTTAGGTTCGTCCAGGGTGCTACCTAACCTTAGGCCAGTACTGTTAAGATGCACTACCCTAGAGATGAGTAGCGCACGAACAATTGCTGCAGCACCCTAGATAGGCTACGGAAATGAAAGCGGAAAATCACTTGACACAGCTGTGATACATCCGAATATATGTGTGTCATATGTGCATGCCACCCTTCGCCTCTACCCATGCAATACATTTCCAAAAGTGAGGTTGGAGTAGCACATCAAAAGATGTAATTGCTTGAAAATTTTATTGAATCCACATATACTGTATTTCCCTCGAAATAGGTCCCACCCTGATATTAAGACCTATCAGGCTTTCAGAGGGAGGCTTGAAATATAAGCCCCCTCCTCTGAAAATAGGACCTAGCTCAGGTGTCCCACAAAAAAAAACAACAGAATACTTACCTGCTTCGTGGCATCCCGATGATCTTCAGTGGCGCTATGGTAAGCTGCGTCAATCACAGCCAGCGCTTGATGAGCCAATCACAGCCATTCAGTGATGTCATTCATCGGAACGCCGTGGACCAGGTGAGTATAAGCCCCCCCCCCTGAAAATAAGACACTGTGTCCTTTTTGGGGCAAAAAATAATATAAGACAGTGTCTTATTTTGGGGGAAACATGGTAAGTTAGCACTGCTAGTGTGCAATTTCTTATTAATGTACAATGTTTGGAGTGTTTACCTTTCATCAAGTCATTGTTGAACAGTGAATACTCAATACTGTGAGTATACACTTGGACTGCTCTTACCCAGGTTCTCCCTGTAGCACCTCTAAGTGTTGGCCGGACATCATTCTCTTATTCTTTAGGTTCGATCACCCTGATGAAGGGTAGCCATTAGAGTTGAGCGAACATAAGAAAGAGAGAGAGAGGAACCTAGGAAAAAAAAAGCTTGGCACCCGGCGTTCCACATACAAAAATGCTCGAGTCTCCCATTGTAGTCAATGGGGTTCGTTACTCAAGTAGAGCTCTCGAATTTTATGAAAAGCTTGACTCGAATAACGCGGACCCGAGCATTTGGGCGCTCGCTCATCTCTAGTAGCCATATCTGAAATATTACAAGTTAGTAAACAATTCCATCTTTTGGTGTGCGGCTCCGACCTCTTCTTGTTCAGTCCTTTATGGATATGATAGAGACAGACTGTGCACAGAATCCATCAGTCCTGGAGTGCGAGGAGGGACTGTGCGGCAGAGACTCCTTGTTGTCCCAGTTGGAGTTCATTATTAGAGGCTGTGTTACTACAAAGCTCCAGGTTAGAGGAGGTCTAACCACACAGATTACATTCAGAATGAAGCTCCCGCTGATTTCTGTTGTTTAGCTTTATCCTTAGAGCCAAACAACAAAAATCCTGTAACTGTTGATCTTAGCACATGCTGGAACCAAGCGACATCCATCATGTCCCAGATATACTAGTGCAGCTTGCTGTGTTACTTCACCTGGGATTTTGCTCCAGATCTGCGCCGGAGGCTCAAAATGAAGTGGGCACAGATGGGAATGTAGTCTAAGCCTGTTGCCATCACTGAGAGACTATAACTGTCACACTAGTTGGCTCATAGTGAGTAAAGCCCCCTTCTGATTAACCCTGATCTGTGCCATGTCTGTGCCATGCTCAAGTGGGCTCCACATACTCTAGCCAGAACTCTTAAAGTCGTCGCCGGGCTCACATGCCCATCTAAGGGGGCCAGATGGGCATGTGAGCCCGGCGATGACTATTACATTTTCACCCCTTGCAAACCCCCCCCCCCCCCCCCCCACTGACTGTTGCATGTAAGAGAAGTATGAACGGACTGTAACAGTGAAGTTAAACTGTTCTTTTACGCACTCGTAAACTGTACACAGCCGAGTTTGATCTGCCACCAATAAACAGTTTTTCAGTGAAACCTTCGGAGATTGGTTTTTCAGGTCTCTCCGTCCCTTGTTCACCAGTCACTATGGAAACGTGTCTGTTTTAGTCTATTTCCTGCAAAAGGGGAATTAAGTTTCCTTGCCGAAGAATATAGGAAATTCTCTGATATGTTACTTAGATCCGTGGCAAAGGGTATATGGAGGGCAGCGAGCTTACCGGGGCTCAAAGGGCTAATGCTCTCATGGAAAACAAACACGCCATTGTGAAAGTACTAAAGCTAAATAATTCTGTCTGTCTATCTCATATCTATCCTCCCATCCAGCAGCGGATCCGCAGCTGATTTTGAGTCAAAATACCCACCAAAGGTGCAGAATTTGTAATGGGCTTTTAGCTGCAGAATTTTAACTTACAGAAAACCTGTGTCATTTCTGCTACATGTGAACATACCCTAATGCAGATCCTGCAGTAGCCGGACTAATGCAGTTATTAAAGGGAATGTCTCACGTCTGCAACAGTCTCCAGGAAGTGATGGAAGACAGCCACCTCAAATTGCTGTGGTGGCCTACCTGTGTAAGGGGGTTGAAGGTTATTGCGGATGGTAGGAACAAGTTGTAGCGAAGTAGCAGATGGGTGAGGTAGCAGGAATGCCTCTTGCAAGTGTGGTGCATGTGATTCGCAATAGCCCTACAGATTGTGGCCTGCCCGGGGAGGAGTTTGTTCATCCAGATCATATGAACAATACTGCTAATCCTCCAGAATTAAAGGGGTTGTCCCGCGAAAGCAAGTGGGGTTATACACTTCTGTATGGCCATATTAATGCACTTTGTAATGTACATTGTGCATTAATTATGAGCCATACAGAAGTTATTCACTTACCTGCTCCGTTGCTAGCGTCCTCGTCTCCATGGTGCCGTCTAATTTTCAGCGTCTAATCGCCCGATTAGACGCGCTTGCGCAGTCCGGTCTTCTTCTTTTCTGAATGGGGCCGCTCGTGCAGGAGAGCGGCTCCGTGTAGCTCCGCCCCGTCACGTGCCGATTCCAGCCAATCAGGAGGCTGGAATCGGCAATGGACCGCACAGAAGCCCTGCGGTCCACCGAGGGTGAAGATCCCGGCAGCCATCTTCACCAGGTAAGTAAGAAGTCACCGGAGCGCGGGGATTCAGGTAAGCACTGTCCGTTTTTTTTTTTAAGTCCCTGCATCGGGTTTGTCTCGCGCCGAACGGGGGGGCTATTGAAAAAAAAAAAACCCGTTTCGGCGCGGGACAACCCCTTTAACAAACTTCAATGGAAAGCTCAGCTGACTGAACCGCTTCCTCCGTTCCTCTCCCTTGTTCCAGAAAAACTGTTTCAACCGGTGTAGAGGCTAAACACAGGTTGCTTGTTTGCTGTTCCAATAAAGACAGTTACCATAAAGCACAGATGGCGATGCCTCCGGAATTTGTCTCGTACCCACGGGTTCTCTGGTGCTCTCCAAGCAACCGGGTCCACTTCCTTACAACAACCGTATAAATTGTATGGCAACGAATGCAAGAAGTCTGATCGGTAAAGTGGGTGAGCTTGAATCGAGAATAACTGATGAAAATTACGATATAGTTGGAATAATGGAAACATGGCTTGATAATAAGTGCGATTGGGCGGTGAACTTACAAGGTTACAACCTCTTCAGAAGAGACCATGGGGAACAGAAAGGGGGAGGGGTATGTCTGTACGTTAAATCCTATTTAATGCTGAGGCTCTGGGAAGATATAGGTTCAGGAGAGAAGCACGTGGAATCTCTGTGGGTAGAAATACAGGGAGAAAAAAAAAAATCAAAATCCTGATAGGGGTTTTCTATAGACCACCAAAAGCAACAGAAGAAACTGAAATCTTATTATTAAGGCAAATAGAAGAGGTGTCAAACCGCAATGAAGTAATTATCATGGGGGACTTTAATTATCTGGATATAATATGGGAAGACGAAACCTGCAAATATTATAAGAGTGATAAGTTCTAGAGAACAATTAAAGATAACTACCTTACCCAACTTGTGCGAGAGCCAACTAGAGGGAGAGCCATTCTGGACTTAGTATTAACTAACAAATCAGACAGAATCATGGGGCTGCAGGTTGAGGGACACTTGCAAAATAGTGACCACAATATAATTAATTTCCAGCTCCTTTGGTGTCGGATATGTGTTGGCACTGTGGGACTGATAGAGGCACTGTAATACACGTCTGGTGGGGTTGTGATAAATTGTGCCCCCTCTGGGACTGGGTGTCATATGAAGGAGCTATGCATGGAACACTCTCAAGAACTGGGGGAAGGCGGCCTAAGGGGCCGAACTATTTGTCTTATTGTTAATATGAAGGTTTACCTAATCTTTGTACAATGTTAATCGAAGGTCCGTGAGACCTGTCTTTATTTCTATTGCTAATGTCTGTGAAATATTTGAAAAATTTCAATAAAAAGGGATTAAACATAATTAATTTCCAGCTGTCATTCACTGAGAAGCCTTATCAGGGAGAGACAAAAAAACTAAACTTTAGGGTGAAGTCACACAAACGTATATCGGCTCGGTTTTCACGCCGAGCCGATATACGTTGTCCTCGTGTGCAGGGGGGGAGGATGGAAGAGCCAGGAGCAGGAACTGAGCTCCCGCCCCCCTCTCTGCCTCCTTTCTGCCCCTCTGCACTATTTGCAATGGGGAGAGGTGGGATGGGGGCGGGGCTAATTCACGGAACTTAGCCCCACCCCTGCCCCGCCTCTTCTCATTACAAATAGTGCAGAGGGGCGGAGAGGGGGACGGGAGCTCAGTTCCTGCACTTGGCTCTTTCATCCTCCCCCCCTCCTGCACACGAGGACAACGTATATCGGCTCGGCGTGAAAACCGAGCCGATATACATTCATGTGACTTCACCCTTAAGTAAAGCAAAATTTGACCAGCTCAGATCTATTATTAATTGGGACAACGTCCTCCTAAATAACAGTACAGACGACAAATGGGGAAGTTTAAAAACATCCTAATCACCTCATGTGAGCAGTTCATACCCTTAAACTACTAAAACAAGAAGGCAGCAAACAAGCACTAAAATCATACAGAAAAAAAACTAAATATGTAAAGAAAAGATTGCTAAGGAGGAGGCAGAAAGACTGAACGCCAAAGGGAGCAAAAATAACCCTAAAGTATTCTTCAGTTATATAAACAGTAAAAGGATTTGCACTGAGAGCGCTGGCCCTTTAACAAATAATACAGAAAAAACCATAAAAGACAATGGGGGGAAGGCAAATCTATTAAATAGTTTCTTTTCAAGTGTATTCATGAATCATGAATGAAAAGGAAATGTCACACAAGATGCAGGGGAATAAAATGAACCCGCCGCTAAATATTGCATGCCTAACTAAGGAGGAAGTGCAGAATTGGTTAAAGAGCATTAAAATCGATAAATCGCCAAGCTCAGATGTAATACACCCAAGGGTTCTAAGGAAACTAAGTGACGTGATAGATAGACCACTATTTCTTATATATATGGGCACTATTAAGACTGGGGTTGTACCAATGGATTGGCGTATTCCCAGTGTGGTTGCAATATACAAAATGGGGTCCAGAAGAGAGCCTGGTAACTACAGGCCGGTAAGTCTAACGTATTTGGAAAAATATTTGAGTGGCTTCTGAGAGACACCATCCTAGAATACCTCAAGGAACACAATGGTATAACTCCACATCAGCATGGGTTTATGAGGGATCAATCCTGTCAGACCAATTTGATCAGCTTCTACGATGAAGGAAGTTGTAGGCTGGACTTGGGAGAGTGCTGGGGAGGAGAGGCGATGCAGGCGTCGGGGCTCGACTGAGCACGTGGGTGCCTGATGGTGGCTGTTGGGCGGCTGCAATGGTGAGGGGCTGAAGAGGGACGAGCCACGGGTGGTGAGTGCTGAGGCAGTGGTGAGTGAGTAACTCACCAGCACATCATCCTGGTCCCCTCTATAAATGTCATACATGTTTGTCTCATGTAGATGCACTGTGCAAAACCTGTCTTGTCACTTCCAGCGTGTGTGTTGCACAGCTACGGTGCTTGAGAGGCTAACTTTAATAAAATCATTGCCTGCCTGTAAATGTATCAGTTTGTCATGTCATGTGGTGTGAGTGAAGGTATAAATAGAAGTGATTGAGAGTGGGAAAGAGTCCAGTTCTTCAATCTATGTTCAGAGGAGTTCCATCTTCTGAAGTAGCAAGAGTTCTACCTAACACAGAGCCACATGGAAGCACCTTCAGCTTTCTTGTGGTGAAGATGGAAGAGGAGGAGAGATTTCCCATAATGACTGTATTTTGTATGTGAGTGGAGTGAGTCCCCCAAATAAGAGAGAGAGCAATTGTAAGTAATCACTTTTCTTGACAAGGCCAGTGCAGAGGTACTAAACAATTCTTCAAGTTTTCCTACGCGGCCGTCCAGATCCAGGATCACCGCATAGAAGTACGCTCCTTAATTGTTACACCCACACATCTCCAGGGCAGGGTGAGAGTCAATAATTGCTGTCAGAGTGTCTGTGGAGTGATCCCTACCCCTTTCCTCCTCCGGAGTGTTCCCCTTCCAGGAGCGGTTCCTGGCAGATAACGTAGACTGCTGGACCGGTGTCATTCTGGGTTTCCTCTATGACCTCAAACCTCTTGTTTTACCTGCACTGTAAAGACTGTACTTAATTTGCCTTGCAATTGTTGTTCTGCAAGTTTACTAAAGTAAAGTTTATACTGGGCCCTAACCGTTCCTAGGGACCCGAGGTACTAAAAGACTGTCTGTTTGTGATTATTCTCCGCCGAAGGTCATACCAGTGTGTAGGAACAGTGGCGTCACCCGTGACAACTACTACCCCCACCGTCCTGTTATTGGCATTCCCTCTCCTAGGAGTGTCGATGGTGGCCTGCAGTATACTCTGGCCTTGGCTGCGTGTTATCCTCCAGGGAAAGGAGTTTGCTAAGTACCGCCAAGACAAGCCATCATTTACCCCTCCCAACTTCCCACGTATGTCAGGTGTCCGGGGTGTCCCTATAGGATGCTGCAGTATAGCTCACTGCCAGCTGCTGGAGACTGTCGCTGTCTGATTGAGGTTCCCTAGGTTTTCCCTGGTGTGGGGGATGTTGAGGGGGGATTCCCGCAGATTCTGGGGATTCCCTTCAGTCACCAGAGCTCCAGGGGTAACACCAGGAGGGACTCATCGCCAGCTGCTGGAGGTTCCCCGGATGTTCCCCAGTGATTCCCTGGTGTAGGTGGCATCAGAGAGGGTTTTCCACAGGCGTGGGGGCACCAGAGCTTGGGAGCTCCAGGTCGTGCATCTGAGCAGGTCAGTGGCCGGATCTCTGCCGTGATCTGTTTATATCCGGGACTGCGACAGTAACAAGAAGGCATCCTCTATGTCTAGAAGAAAGCAGGTTTTATCACCAACACAGACGGGGGTTCTTTACTGTAAGAGCAGTGAGACTGTGGAACTCTCTGCCTGAGGACGTGGTGATGGAAAAAGGAGTTTAAGAGGGGACTAGACATCTTTCTAGAGCGCTATGATTTTACAGGATACAGACATTAGGTGACCAGCGGGGTTGTGGATCTCAAATGTTGATCCAGGGATGGCTGCCATTATGGAGTCAGGAAGGAACGTTTTTTCCTCCAAATGAGCTAAATTGGCTTGTTGGTTTTTTTGTTGCCTTTATTTGGACCAACAAGGGGGGTTGAAGCAGGCTGAACTAGATGGACATCGTCTTCATTCAGCCTAACTTACTATGTTACAATGTTACATGGCCCTTAACCGAACCAGTCTGGCCGAAACCCAGCCAGAAGTCACCTAGTCGCTCCTCTACCCAGAAAAGAGGTGGCCTGAGGTGAGGAAAGCGAGGAGTTTAATTAAATCGATTTGTTCCCACCTTCACATTTTAATGACCGATTCCTTTTAATGTTGACCTTTGAATTGGTTAACTCTTTGATGTGCCCATTGGCAGAATTGGACTCAGTCTTTCCATTGCCTCAATTCAAGAAACGCTCTTGATTCACAGGAGTCGGGGGTCTAAGAAATGACTGCTCAAAAATATTTAGGGACCATTTAACTAGCAACGTGGGTAAAACAATTCTTTTTAAATGAATTTACCCAGAAATAGAAAGACAGGCTGCATTCTTCCAATAAATGGCCCACAGTTGCCTACAGATTGTGTCTGGTATTGCAGCTCAACTCCATTGAAGTGATTGGGACTAGATGAGCAGGTATGTCTGTATTTTCGGAAAAGAAACAATGATGGAAACCTATTTCTTTAAGGTCTCACTGAATGGGGCTGAGGTGCAATACCATATACTCGCCCAAACAGGTGTGGCGCTGTTTTTAGAAATAAAGAAGAATGGCCTTTTAGGGTCCCCGAAGGACTCAGAGGCTTTAATTCGTACATGTGTAGGACCTTTTCTGAAATACTTAGTTCATAAGGACATTTGTAATGGAATGTCCTGGGGTGGCTTGGCCTTCAAAGACTCCGTTACGGCAGAGAGTCGGCTCTGTGTGTGTTTCTATGTGATTTTCCGCCCCGTTTCACCTGTATGAGCCGCTCTGACTTATCTGTAGGAGTCTGAAAAGTGTTAAATACGAGGTTACATTTCGTAAAAGAAAATACATTTCCCTATTCCCACCTGGGGCTTCCTAATTCACACGGCGCCTTCTCTTCCTACACACGGCCCTCTCGGCCTCTTTCCTCTGTTGATTTCTATAAGCATGTCATTGCAAAATGTACCAGACTGGTGAAATGCGTGGAGATTGCTCGGTCCAATAATAGAATCGCCATGGTAACGTCATAGCAACGGCAACTCCATGCAAGACCACTGATACCATTCATAGGGAAATGAGAGTGTGATGTATTAGGGGGCATGTCTACATTGTTACTCACCCAGGAATGGCACTTACACCAATGTTCTCTTCTGCCCAATTGTCTATTTACAATTATAAACAGCCCTTCCTCAGAAGACTTTCGGCTCGCTCGCACTTGTCTGACAGCCTCCGCTGTTCACCTCCCTTCTAGCAGTCAAAGAAGGGCACAAACAGGGTGCTGGATCAGTTACATGCCGGCACCAAATGGAACCCACCGCCAACAATGATGGCTTCGTCCAGTGCCGTGATGCCATGGCATGTTCAAGGGCAAAACAGTCCCCCGTGCCGCGCTATTTCACACTGAATTTTCACGGAAATGAGCAATAGAGGCTCCAGATGAATTCTTTGACACTGATGTGAGCGAAGTCCGTTCAGACTGATTTAATACTGATTTACATGAACAGAACAGATATACTTCTCAGAAGTGACTGGCAAGGTACAGGCGGCTCGCTGCTTGACCGTAACCACACATGACAGGCCACTGTTTAAAAGACGCACGCCATGGGTGGCCTACAACGTGACTCCACATCTCCATACACACTCAGTCACATAGATGTATGACTACAACGCAGAGAGTCTCATAGAAGCCCATTGGCTCTAGCCAGCAGAGATCACGGACGGGCTGTGATTGGCACTGCGCATGCCCTGGATTCTGATGTCACACATGCGCAGTGTGACTTTGCTTTATCAGGTACCCTGCTCTGTGTGCAGCGTCCCGTAGGGTGACCCTGGACACATGGCATACACTGAGGAGCTGGGAGGGCAAGATGTTGGCTTGTCACAGCAGCACTTACCAGGCTCCCTACCGGGGGGATGCACGTAGCCAAAGCCAGGGCAGAGCTGAGCCTCTTCTAGACACTCCCCGCATGCGAAATAAACAGGAAAACAGGAGTAAGGATTGTCACGTGGGACGTCACCGTTCCGGTACCCACCGGCATGAACATTGGCAGGGAAATAAATGAGCCACAGACAGTGATATAGTACCTCAGGTCCCCGGGAATGGTCAGGGCTTGAAACAACGTTTACTCAGCATAATTTCAGTAGGAGACAAGGCACACTTTGAAGTAATGACAGTGCAGGTAATTAAATGAACTTGACAGTAGTACCTCCACACGGTGACCCAGACTTCAGATTACCCGTGTGTGACAGACAGAATGGGTGTACCTCTACGCGGTGATCTAGACTTCATATGGCCGCATAGGAAAATATAAAATTAGATAGTACCTATGCACTGGGCCTTGATACACACTCGGTCATGACTGCACTTGCTCTCGCTCTTCTCAGGTAGGCTCACTCTCTTCTCACAAGTACATTCACCATCGTAAACCTCTCTTCATCTTCCATGCTTCACTACATGAGGGCTGAAGGTGCACCCACGTAGCTGGCCCTGCCGACTATCACTCCTGAAGACATGGAACTTCACTCCTTCCTGCTTTCAAGCACTCAAATTTATAATCTCTCTCAAACCGTGTGACAGGGTAGAAATGATACATTACAAACAGACAGGACATATTTTGCAGACATTAAGGCCTCCCTCACACAGGGCGTTTTGTACAGCATTTAACGCTGCCTTTTCAGCCCAGCGCTAAACACTGTACAACACTCCCATTCATTTTAATGGGGCTGCTCACACAGGGCTGAAAACGCAGCGCCTTGCAACGCTGCGCTTTGACAGCGATGCAAGTTCTATTTTGGGGCGTTTTCAGCCCTGCGTCGCCCTTTAAAAGGAATGGACAGCGGTTTTAGCACTGCTGAAAACGCAGCAACACTTGGTGCCGCGTTTTTGGCAGCGTTAACCGCTCGCCGATTTTCGGGGTGAGGGCTGCAATAGAAGCCCTACCCCGAAAATCAGTCCCAGCTAGTTAGAAGAAAAAAAGAAAGTTAATACTTACCTAGCCGCTGCAGTCCGGGTCACGGCCGCTGGTCTCTGCCGCTGATCCGGGCTTCCTCGGCACTCCCAAGTCTATTGCCGTAGGCCAGGTTTGAGAACCCCGCCTCCGGCAATAGAGTGCTGTGATTGGTTGCGGCACGCTCGATGCCCAATCACAGCCCTTCACTGACTGTCTCAGCCAATCAGCGCCAATCACAGCACTCTATTGCCGGAGGCGGGGTTCTCAAACCTGGCCTCCGGCAATAGACCTGGGAGTGCCGAGGAAGCCCGGATCAGCGGCAGAGAGCAGCGGCCGCGACCCGGACTGCAGCGGCTAGGTGAGTATTACTTTTTTTTTTCTTTTCAGCATTCTTGGCTGCATTTTCAGCCGAGCTGAAAACGCAGCCAAAACACTGGCATAAAGTATGCCAGCGCTGCTGAAACGGGGCGGAATCTGCAGTAACGCAGCATTGAAAAATGCTGCGTTTCTGCAAACGCCCTGTGTGAGGGAGGCCTTACCCATCACATGCTGCAGTTGTGCAATACACATAACAGAATGACAAGACAGTTTTGCACAGAACATCTACGTAAGACCTACATGTGTGACATTATGGAGGGGGCCAGAAAAGCATGGACTGGGCCACTACATGTGCAGAGCGGGCTACGTATTAAACACTGTCCCTTCGCAAACATTAATGATCAGAGACCAGACAGAGTCATCAGTAACAAGTAAAGACTCCGTTGTAATTAGCATTTCTTCTCGCAATTTGTCCCCTGTCCACTTACAGGCTTTGTCCAAAGGGCTTTCCTTTTGCCCGGATCCGCGGATCGATTGGTTCACCTTAGACCTTGATTGTAGAAGGTTCGCACGTAAGATTAAACTGAAAGTACACTTTTCTAATACATCTGTTTCAGGTGAAGCTCCCAGATTGTCACTGGGAAGCTCACAGAGTACCACGCAGTCCAACCCCCGTGGAGGGTTCACTTTGGTGGGGGTTGGACTCCGTGGCAGGAGTAGTTATACTCCACCAGGTCCCTTCTCAGCGATTGACACCTTTGAGAAGCTTGTGAGAGGCGACTTACAGAAATTACAGAGATCTAATCGTAAGAGGCAAATGAGACACAATCTACTTCGAGCCGAAAGGGCAGCCCTTAAATCACTAAGGGAGGATCCAGAATTGACCATCCGACCAGCGGATAAGGGCGGTGCTGTGATCATTATGGACACAGCTAAGTATACAGAGGATCTTGTGTCTCAATTGTCTGATCACAATACCTATGAACCTCTCACACATGACCCCATACCACAATTCCAGAGGGACCTTAATATGTTCCTGGAGGAGGCTGTCCAGCTGGGCATCATTGATGGTTAATTACGTGATTTCTTATATCCCAAATTTCCTATTGTACCAATTCTTTATTCTCTCCCTAAGGTTCATAAGAACTTGATGGAACCCCCGGGACGTCCCATTATCTCGGGTAGGGGGTCGTTATTTAATAACGTCTCTAGATTCCTTGATCGTATCCTTAGGGACTACGTTATTAAAGCCAGGTCCTATCTACGTGATACCACAGACTTCCTTCAAAAAATCAGTCATGTGACGTGGGACCCCCACAGCCTGCTGGTCACGTTTGACGTGGTATCGCTTTACACCATCATTGATCACCACAAAGGCCTCCAGGCAGTGAGGGATTCCCTATGTGCCTCGGCAATGCCTACACGATGTATTGAATTTCTACTTGCTTTACTGGAGGTTGTCCTCACCAAAAATGTTTTTCTCTTCAACGGGGCCTTCTACAGACAAAAACGCGGAACGGCAATGGGGACCAATGTGGCCCCCACATATGCCGGCCTCTTTATGAACATGATTGAGGACACATACATCTGTACCTCCCTGGCCTGGACTTCGGTCCAGGTCTGGTGGAGGTACATTGATGACATTTTCCTAATCTGGCGTGGCAGTGAACAACAACTCCTCCAATTCCACCAACAGATTAATTCCATTACTCCTGAACTGAAATTCACCATCTCCTACTCACCGTGTGAGATACAGTTCTTAGATGTTTCCATCTCTATTTCTGACAATCGGATCACAACTGATCTGTTTGTGAAATCCACAGACAGAAACAACCTTCTTGACTACCGGAGTTTCCATCCCCCTCGGATGATCCGTTCGCTCCCTTGGAGTCAATTACTCAGGGTGCGACGGATCCCCGAGGGGTCCCGGTTTGACAGTCAGGTGGAACGCATGTGTTCCAAATTCCTGGATAGGGGCTACCCTGCACCTCTCCTAAAGGAACTTTCTTCTAAGATAGCATCAACCCCACGCGATTTATCACCCAAAAACAAGGCTGAGTCAGACCTGGAACGCCTACCATTTGTGTCCACCTTTGGTCCCATTAGTGGCCAGGTTTCTCAAGTTATCAGAAAACACTGGCCTCTTTTATCCAAATGTTACCCCGACATTAAACATTTTCAACATCCTCCATTAATGAGTTACAGACGGGGTCCCAACATTAGAGATATGGTAGTGACCACGGATAGCACGTACAACAATCATGGGGCCATGCACTCCTTTGTTCCCAATGGCAAACAGGGTTGCTTTCCATGTCTCAGTTGCGTCAGTTGTAGCAACCTAATCCGTGGCGATTGTTTCTATCACCCTAGGACAGGCCGGAGACTTGACATCCGTGGTAGGTACACATGTTTGTCTTCCTATGTCATTTACATGATTGTGTGCCCTTGTGGCCTCATGTACATAGGGGAAACCACCAAGGATGTCAAGTCTCGCATGTCCAAACACAAGTCAACCATCCGAACCAAGGATCTGAGTGTACCTGTGGCACAACATTTTGTTGCCGCAGGCCACTCAGTCTGCCAATTACGCTATCGCGTATTTGACGGGGTATCAAGGTCAATATGTGGAGGCGACAGGGAAAGGAAACTCAAATTCCTTGAGTTACAATGGATTTTCAGACTGGGCACGCTCCAGCCTGGTGGCCTGAATTTGGAGTATAATGTTACTCCTTTCTTTTAATTATTTTTTTATTGGCTATGCTTTATGCGCTTTTGAAGTTTGTGTTGTCACACTTGAATGTTGTTTTTTTTCATGTCTTATACGTTTTTGTTTTTTTTTCTGTTGCTCTCTAGAGTTGGACGTTGACTGTCGGATTCTGGCGTGTTGCTGCGGATCATCTCGTCGCCTGGCCTTGACCCTCACCTTTTACCGGCCGCGGTTGAGGGGATTCTTTTCTTCCCCTTTTCCCCTTTCTTTACTCTATACATTGATGTTGTGACATCAGTATTATTGTGTTTTTGATCTTGACTTTGTGGCTCTGTTATTCCGCCACAATACAATAAAACAAATTTTATGTGCAAATTTTAGTCAGTTGGGTGTTTGCTTTTAGATCTTTTTGGCAGTCGATCTCCGTCGTGGGATTTCTTTACCCTAGTTATGATCTTTAGGGGTTGGCTGATTGGTATTCTTGGGTAACCATACTTCTAACATCTGTTGTGTGACGATATACCCAACCAGACGTTTGATGGTTTTGCATATTTCGCAACACTATTCATTGCAGTACTAACACCCATTTCTATGCATATATGTATATTGCGCCCTGCTGTCGCCAAATGCTCTTGTGATGCTGGCAATATGCATGGGGCTTCATCTATTGCTGGTGTATTCTTAGGGGTGGGATGCTCGTAGTACACGCCCTCTAGCCCCGCTGTGACGCCCCGCTGTGACGCGCCGGAGCTGGTCAGAGTGCTTCCTCCGCCGTTGCTGCATCCTCTGCTGAGGGTCTGCGGTCACGGCGGTTTGATCACCCTGCGCGTCTGTATGTCTCCCAAGGGACGGACATTGTTTATGCACTCCCCGAAGACCCGCCCCGCTGTAACGCGCCGGAGCTGGTTGGGGTGTTCCCTCTGCTGATTGCCTATGGCCACGGCGGCCATGCGCAGGAGCGGTTTTAGATTTTCTCGCGTGATTACATGGGACGCTTTGTTCCCGTTCTGCATTTGATGACGCTCCAGTGACGGCGCCATCTGGTGACGGGTGCTTTGCGGGTGATGTAGATGATCCGGGGCTGCACTCCATGATGGACATTTCCACGTTCCTACCAGAGGCAAGTACTTTGTGGGTGTGGTTTTACATGTTTTCTCTGATTGGTGCATTTAAATATGGTGTTTGTATGTCATTGCAGTGAGCTTGACAAAGGCTATCTCATAGCCGAAACGTTGCTGTCCGTTTTTTATCTGGGATATTCAGTAAAGGTGCGCTTTTTCTACTTCTCTACTTCGTGGTGGGTCTTCTCCTAACATCAAGCATTTTTTGCACGTGCTGCTGGTCCATTTGTTTTCTTCATGTTCATTACCTGTTGGGCCCATTGAAAAGTCTGGGCTCAGACCTAGCGTGCACGGCATTACTGCTTTTTCATTCCCACCACGGACAAAGGGTTTTTGAGGGGTGCTGCTGCAAACTCGGATTGTTCTACCACTAGGGGGAGCTCACTGCATACAGCTTCCATTGAGTTCACATTGAAGGGTCACTTTAAATATCATTTCCCGACCCTGTAGAATTGGCCAGACAGTGTTGAATTTGTGCCAGTTAATTAATATGACAGTCATCCCCGTAGCCACGGAAGCATGGGCAACATGTAGGGACAAGATGATTCCTAGCCTGTACCTAATAAAAGCGGTCCTATCATAAGAGTGACAGGTCCCCTCTTTAATTTAAGCCACTGTAGCACAAATTTTACTTTCTAGTTTGCGCTCATCAAATCTAACATACAAAAGAAGGAATTACCCGCTGCCTGTCATGAAATAACAATCCCGATTACATTTCCCACCTCAGTGAGATTCACGAGAAAGCCCAAAGGGGAAAAAAGTATATTTTCTATTATGCTAATGTGATCAGAGAAGGCGGCGGCGATTCTACCCACAGAACATTGTATTTCCATGATATCTGGTTCACATCGGAGAACCTCTCTGCCCAGCAAGGAGAACATCGGATTAATTGGAATCTTTTCATCTCCATATCCGAGACTTGGCTCTGAAAAGGTTGCCAGTTACTTTGCACATCACTGAACCAAATGATTGCCAGACGGGTACGAGTTGGCACAGCGACGGGCATGACGGTGGCTTCAAATTAAATATGACTTCCGTATAAATCCTCTTTTAACCACTTTCCAACCTCATCACATAACTATATATCTGAGGTCATGAAGGGGGTATACGGCTGGCTTGGGCTATCGGCTGGTTTTGAAAGCTGACAACCGCTGCCACGATTGGAGCTACGAGAGTCACAAGGACGGCAATGTTTGGTTTAAAAGATGTACTTAAAAAAAAATCTTGCTAACAAGTGTGCCCGTCTTTTGGTCCAATGTCAAGAGGGTCTGACAGCGCAAGACCCCTTTAACCGCTTCTATAATGATCAATTACAGGGCAAAGGTGTTGTAACTGACCATTAAGACTGGCAACCCCACCAGGAAATACTTTACCTTACATGCAGAGCTCCAGTCCTGGTGCAGCGACCAGACTTGGGCTTCTTTTCCACGAGCGTATATTGGTGCCGTTTTCATGGCCGGACGATAGACGCTATGTTGGGAGAGATAAAACTGGCAAACGTTTGATTTGTGCGCCCGTTCACATGGCATGGACCCCAGAGCATATATGCCGAGACTACCATGCCATCGCCCCTTTTCCCTCCCTCCCCATCGCAGACTCACCTCTCTTCTCCTCCCTGCTCGTTCTTTGCAATGGGAGGAGACGGGGCGGGCTGGAGCTAAGTGCCATCCCTCCCCACCTCCTCCCATTGATGGCTGTGGAAAAGGGGCGGGGAGAGGGCGAGAGCTTAACTCCACCCACATCCCACCCCTTGTCCATAGCCAGCAATGGGAGGAGACGGGACGACACTCAGCTCTGCCCCAGTCCCGCCCTCTGTCATTGCAAAGAACGAGCAGAGAGGAGAAGAGTGGTGAGCCTGCACGGGGGATGGGGGGGTGGAGGGAGAGCAGAGGGAGGGACTTTAGCAGCCACTAAACTCCCTCCCACCCCCAGCCGCTGCCATGGGTGGGTATTCCGGGCCAAAAGATAGTTCCAGGACTAGCTTTCGGGCCCGACATTAAAACGCCCGGCGCTATATTGGCCGGCCGGGCGCTTTTACATCTCAGGAATACAACCATGTGATGCGATTCATTGGAACCCAATGCATGAGATCACAGCGTATATCGGCCGGCCGTGAAAACTGCCGGCTGATATACGCTCGTGGGAAAGAGGCCTGAGGAAGTATTGAGCAGCTGGGGTAATAATGAGATGTAAGTCACGGTGGCTCAACTGCTTCTTCTAGCAAATGGCAAAAGCAGTGTCTATAGGGCGAGCTACAGCCAGTAGTAAGAAACTAAATAATATGGGCTACCCGCAGAGTAGGGTAGGGTAAGATGGGGGCTTGTCGGGACGCAAGTCTGTATAAAGGAAGGGATCCGTTCCTGGCAGAAATAAAAAATAAAAAAAATGGAGAACTAAACAAAAATGGGGGAAATAGTCTTTGCCCTCCTGTAGTCTTGTGTGGTACCTCAGTGCAGTTGTTGTATGGGAAGTCGGAAACGTTTGTCAATGCACTTCAAGACTAGACTATCAATAGGAGTGAAATTACTAGGAAGTCCTCAAACTGCCCCTCATCTAGGAGCTCCGGATTATCTACACCCTACCTAGACTACTGCTGTGGGAAATGCCAACACTCCAGACAGTAGAGGGGGCGTGCATCTGGAACGGATCTCATGTGAATTGCACAAACAGACTAAACATAATTTTGGTAAGTTACTTTTAGGGAAACCTCACTTACAACATTCAGCTTCTTCTTCTTTTCCACCTCCAAGGACACTTGAAGGAAACGTTACCCAACATATCCAGTTCCTTTACCACCTTCCACCTCCAGCACATTCTTTTACACGCTATTAACCATAATCATTTTGCATCGTTATATCACAGCATTACATTTAGCATAATTAACCTAATTATACCATAGTAGCAACAATTATCGCATCCTTTTCAATAGTCCTTACTGCGATGTCTCAGAAGAACCTTGGTGGACTATGAAGGATTATGCTGGCATTTTAAATAAAAAGTGCAGATATTGTTAGAATCGCCCCTGGGCAGGCACGAGGCGCGCAGTCATATGTTTTTCTGCCACTGGGCTGAACCCGTCATTATAGCAAGGTCCACATAACTGAAGAATTAAGGCTCAGCAAACGTGAGTCCTTTAAATTAGGGATTGATATGACGTCAATGAGGAGCATTAATGTCCACAATGAACTGGTGGATGGCAAAGAAAGGCTCACCGGGGTGGGAGATGCTTCCAGTCTATACAATAAATGACCTCAACCAATGTGGGAGTCCCTAATTAAAGCACACAAACATGAACCATAGCTGTAAATGTCTCAACCTACTTACTGGAGTCTCTGCATTAAGCTTTTCCTTTAACAAGGATGTCTCTACCTAGAACAGGAGGGAGTTTTTTTATTTCCTGGAGGCCCTTTTAAAGACAATTGATCGGCTCCTCTTCCTTCATGGATTCCGCCATGCTGGTGAACCCCTGAGGGGGACGCTCGTCATGATAGATACATGTCCTCCTCATGGTCCTATTCCACTTCTGAATCGCTGGACAAGGGTTGTCGATTGGAAGGCACCAGCTATTCCGAAGAAGCGGCCCGTGGTGATGAACAGTCCACAACAGACGGTCCAGTCTCCTCTGGCTGGTAGGGCTTCAAGGGCATGTGCGGTGGATGCAGTGTAAGCTTCACTATGGCCCAAGGCACCTTCATTGACTGACACAGTCCATTTGTGCTGGTGTCATAGGCCGCGACCACCTTCCCTGTTGGAGGTTTCTCCGGGCCAGGCAGTGGTGTTACCAAATCAGATGGAAACCATTTATATAGTCCAAAAGTGGGAGCACAACGATTTGAGGCCAGCTTGCTACCCGCGGAGTCGGGTAGGGTAAGATGGTGGTTTGTCGGGACGCCAGCCAGGTAGGGACCCGTTCCAGGCAGAAATAATAAATATAAAAAATTGGAGAACTAAACAAAAATGGGGGAAATAGTCTTTGCCCTCCTGTAGTCTTGTGTGGTACCTCAGTGCAGTTGTTGTATGGGAAGTCGGAAACTTTTGTCAACGCACTTCAAGACTAGACTATCAATAGGAGCGAAATTACTAGGAAGTCCTCAAACTGCCCCTCATCTGGGAGCTCCGGATTTTCTACACCCTACCTAGACTACTGCAGCGGGAAATGCCAACACTCCAGACAGTAGAGCGGACGTGCATCTGGAACGGATCTCATGTGAATTGCACAAGCAGACTTAACATCATTTTGGTATGTTACTTTTAGGCAAACCTCACCTACAACATTCAGCTTCTTCTTTTCCACCTCCAAGGAAACTTGAAGGAAACGTTACCCAACATATCATATTCCTTTACCACCTTCCACTTCCAGCACATTCTTTTACACGTCGACAGCGAAATGGTGATCGGGACTGTGCATACGGGAGTGGTAGCAGGGCCATAAGATGCCCATTTATCGGCAGAGGAATCAGCAGGGACTTCAGTGCCTAGCAGGGACATCGGGGCCATCCTTGTTTGCTCTGGGATCAGCAAGTCCAGCAGCGGTATCTGCGTCGCCAGCGGTGTGGTCCTCAGCCAAGGAACCGTGGGAGTCGGTAGGGATGCCCACTTTATCTGGCAGCAGGGCCAGAACTTCTGACTCGTCTCCAAACATCCACCAGGGCTCCACTGGATGACATCCCACTTGAGCTCCCCTGCAAGACATTTTGCTGGGTAGTTGTAGAATCTTTTGGTTCTGGAATGCCGCTCTCTCGTTGGCTGGAAACAGACTAACTGCGCCCATCATGTACTTGGAATCAGTGGAGAACAGGACTGTCCATGGCTGAGGTTCAGCTGGCTGCACTCGGTGTTCCACTGCGGGGACCGGGCACCTCCCTACTTTAATAAACAGTTATCTTCACAAGCTTTTCTCCCTGTAGTGTTTTCACGGGCCTTTCTATTAAAGAGAAGATGACTTGTACTTTTCCCGCCTTTCGGCACCATTTTGCGAGATTGTGGTGAGGACAAATGTAGCTATTTTCCAGACGCCATTTTAATAATCCTTGATGTGGCGGTCCAAATGAGGACAGGTTTAAACACACTATAAATCATTTTATAATAGACTTTCTCTTCACCTTCTTCTACATGAATAAAGTTACTTCTCTTCCCTTAACATTTTAGCATCCAGATTTTCAAGATGGTGGATTAACCCTCAGAATTTCAAAGTCAATGTAAAGGGCTGAGACACAACATAACCTCCAGGGATATGTTGCCCTCACTACGCAAACAAGCTCAGAGGATCCAGAACATGGTCCTTTCCTCTCTAAGGCTCGGAGGGTTGATATGGAACTTTTTTAGATGAAGGGTTAGAGGACAGCTCACTCTTATAACCCAACTCTAGATTACAGGAAAAATGCATCAAAAATGCATCCATATTGGCTTAGGGTGCGTTCACACAAGCGTGCTTTTGTGCGTGCATACGCACGCACAAAAACACGCTTCTATTTGCCACATTGCATTCCCAATGGTGTGTGCACATGTCCGTACTGTGCAGGTGTGTGCCTTCAAAGATGGGACATGCGTGCACCATAGGGAGTGCACGCATTGTTTTCAATGGAGCCGCGGCTGCTGCCGGCGGCTCCATTGAAAACAATGCTATGCCGACTCCCTGCATTCTTTTTCAGGGAAGGGCTTTACATATAGGCTCTTCCCTAAAAAAGAAACATTTTAGTGTTAAAAAAAAAAAAATGCAGGCATTCTCTTCAATGAAGCCGCTGCTGCTGCCGGCGGCTCCATTGAAGACAACGGTATGCTGCCACACCTGAATTGTTTTTTCAGGGAAGGGCTTTACATATAAGGTCTTCTCTGAAAAAGAAAAATTTTAGTGTTAAAAAAAAAAAAAAAAATTACTTACCTGTTCGCCGCTGCTGTGTCCCCGGCAGGGATGAAGTACACATCTAGCGCATGCAGCAGATATTTCCTTTATCGCCACTAGTTAAAAGAATTCCCTGCTGCTACATCTTCAATTCTTCAATTCTCTACCGCAGCTGTCACACGTGTCAGCTGCAGTAGAGGATTCTGCTGCCGGCAAATGATTTCAGGGAAGGGCTTTAAATATAAGCCCTTCCCTGAAAATCAAGTAAAAGTGGTTTAAAAAACAAAAATAATAGATACTCATCTCCCTTCAGCTGCTGGGGCTCAGCCGCGTTTTCTCCTGCTGTCCCCTGCACTGTGGTGCTGATCTATCAGCAGGCGGGGATTTAAAATGAATGACGGGCGAGAGCTGCCTGTGATTGGCTGAGCACCTCAGCCAATCACATTCAGCTCTTTCAGCAGGCGGGGATTTTAAATCCCCAGCTGCTGATAGATCAGCACCACAGTGCAGGGGACAGCAGGAGAAGACGCAGCTGAGCCCCAGCAGCTGAAGGGAGATGAGTATCTATTATTTTTGTTTTTTAAACCACTTTTACTTGATTTTCAGGGAAGGGCTTATATTTAAAGCCCTTCCCTGAAATCAATTGCCAGCAGCAGAATCCTCTACTGCAGCTGAAGCCCTTCCCTGAAAATCCATTGACGGGATGCCAGCAGCAGGATTCTCTACTGCAGCTGTCATGTGTGACAGCTGCGGTTGAGAATTGAAGATTTCCCTTTGCTGCATCTGCCACAGATGTGGCAGATGTAGCAGCAGGGAATTCTTTTAACTAGCGGGGGTGAAGGAAACATCTGCCGCATGCGGCAGATGTGTTCTTTATGCCCACTGTGGTCACGGCAGCGGCTGAGAGGTAAGTTTATTTTTATTTTTTTGGTTTTGCACTAAAATGTTTCTTTTTCAGGGAAGGGCTTATATGTAAAGCCCTACCCTGAAAAAGAATGCAGAGGGCCGGCAGAGCATTGTTTTCAATGAAGCCGCCGGCAGCAGCCGCGGCTCCATTGACAACAAGCACGCAGCTGTGTTCACGCATGTTTTTGCTCGTACCTAGGTGCGGACGTATGTACGCTCCTAAGTACGCACAAAAACACGCTTGTGTGAACGCTCCCTTAAGGCGCAGAAGCTCATCCTGTTCATGACGCCAAAACTTAGTTGCAGTGACCAAGACTTGGGACAATAATGAGATGTTGGTTGCGGTAGCTCTACTGCTCCTCCTGGCAGATAATAAAAACGATGTCTATGGGCCGTGTTGAAAACGATAAAACAAAACAATAAACTGAATAATATGGGCAGTTGTTGCAGCCCGCTACCCACGAAGTCGGGTAGGGTAAGATGGTGGTTTGTAGGGACGCCAGCCTGTATACGGGAAGGGACCCGTTCCAGGCAGAAATAAGAAATATAAAAAATTGGAGAACTAAACAAAAATGGGGGAAATAGTCTTTGCCCTCCTGTGGTGTTGGGTGGTACCTCGGTGCAGTTGCAGATGATGGGAAGTACTTCAGGAAGCAGACTTTAGATGGTGAAAGCAAATCAACACTTTATTGATATTAATATTTGTCCCATGTGCACAATTACAACCTCCTCCTCGCGGTGATATATTTTAGATCACAGACTCCATGTATATCATTCACAATAGATTTAGTTAGTAGATTGGGACGGGGTAAACTGGTGATTTGCTCCTGTCCCTGTTCCTTCTTTCCTTTTTCCTCAGTTAACTCTCTCTTCTTCTCTCTCTCCAGCATAAACTTGATTTAGTACTCACACGTGGTACTTGCTTTCCTCCACACCGGCTATGGTAGATATTCGCCTTGGGCCGTCACGGTCTCTATCTCTGTCTGTCTTCTCTCTATCAGCTCTAGGACTAGCCTGGCTAACCCCACCCACGCCCTGTCTTTTATACTCTTCCCACTAACCAATCCCGAGCTAAGGTAATACAGACTAACCAATCCCTGATCTAGCTAGGGGTGACTGACAGGCGTGAGGGCAGGTTAGGGTGTATTCTGCAAAGTCATGTACTGTTAGGTAGTAGCAACACCAAACATTAACCCATTATCAAACATATAACACAATACACATAATTTCACACAGTTATACACACATAATTTCACACAAATAACTATATCCGCATGCATTACATTAGGTGGTAGCAGTAGTACTGTGGGACCCCAACTCTGGGGTACTACACTGGCACCACTGATGATCACAGACCATGACCTCCAACACTTCCTCCTGACACTTGCGTGTACTAGAAGTACTCTAATGCCGATTCCAGGGAAAAATGTGAGAGGTCAGAGCCTGTGATCATCAGCGGCGCCTGCACTGAAGCTGCGTGGGTAGGTAAATGACATCCTAGTGGGGTTTCTGAACCTGGGGACACTATTACTGGCATTGTTGCCTGTCTGGCACTGTTAGTACTAGTGGGTACTATTACTACTGAGACCACTGGGGGCCACTACTACTACTAGGGACACTGTTACCACTGGGGATACTATCACTGGGGGCCACTACTATTACTGAAGACACTGTTACCACTGAGGGCCATTATTACTACTGGGACCAATATGGGGCCAGTATTACTACTAGGACCATCAGATACCACTGTTACTACTGGGGGACACTATTATCACTGAGGGCCAGTATTCCTGCTGGGACCACCAGGGTCACTATTACTACTGGAACCACTGGGGATTGCTATTACTACTGGGGATTGCTATTACTACTATAGGCGACTATTATTACTGGGACCACTGAGGGCCACTATTACTACTTCAGGGCCTTGATTACTGCTAGGGCAACTGAGAGGGGGCTCAATTACTGTTGGGGCTGCTACAGCTATCCGATTCCACTTGACACTAAACCCTCCACTTCTTTAGCCCACTAGGGAAGTTTTGATACCTAAACCTGGGTGCATCTTATAGCCTGAATCATACAGTAACCGCACATCTAAACACCCAGGATGAAGGAGGGTCACCTCCATCGCCCAATCCTGCCCTCCTCAGTATGAAATTGTGGGTTTCTGATGGGTTAGCATGGCAGCTTGGAGACTAATAAAACATATAGAAAAATATCCATTCGGTATCGCTGTAATTGTACCAACCCACAGAATAACATCCACATGATTGTTACTGTACCGCGAACACCGTACAACTAACCCCTCCTAAATAATATGCTGCAATTGCACTTTTTTCATTTCACCCTACTTAAAAATTGTCGAAGGTCCGGCACACAAATGGATTTTAGCTGCGAAATCCGCGGTCGGCGTCCGCAGCAAATACCGTTCACAGCATGCTATGTAAATTTGCTTTTTCCTTCACATTGGCGGAAACGAATTGCAATTTCCGAGAGCACCATGCTGTATTTTGCTGCAGACTGCGTGTGGACGGCTTACATTGACTTCAATGGAAGCCTTTCATGCGGACACCATACTAAAATAGAGCATGCTGCAATTTTTCCTCCACTCACGGAAATCGGGATTCCACATCATCGCCTAGCGACAGCACAGGGAAAAAAGATTTGAAAAAAAAAAATCTGTACTGTGCATGTCCGACGGTGGCTAGTTGCGACTACCTACAGTACAAAGAAGCAAGAGAAATGACAGGTCGCCGGCCAGGCTCAGGGTCGCATGTGGAATCCCACCCGTTTGTGTGCAGGAGGCCTTAGCCTTGCATCCCTTCAGTAATCAGGTCTGTAAAAATCCCATGCTATATGCCAATGAAGAATTACTAGTCCAGTGGGCGTGGCCAGACTGTGTCTGCTGCAGGCAGTCTGCTCTTCACCCAGCACCCTGCTCTAATTGATGTAAATGATGATACTATGTCATGCACAAGTAAGAGAAGAAGTCAATATCCCAGAAGTCCTGACCGGCACATGCACAATTTGTTATGCCATGTCGTAGGCAGACTCAATCGGAATCCTTTGTGCAGGCAATGGGCCTGTTCTGCTTTCCAAAACATCACCTTCTTCCACTGCTTGTGGATGATGTAAGGATGTCTTTCATGTTAATCAGAGGCAGCAGGTTGGTTCACAGAGAAGACTGTGGGTGGTCCAGCTACAGAATGGCTACACCCATTGGACTATTGCAGTGAGCCAGACCGAGCACAGATGAACGACAAGAGTAAAGCAGCAGGGAACAAGATGGTGGTCAACGGTGGCTCTGATTCTTCCCTCCAATGTGGGGAATCGAGATCTGTGCCAGTAAGCCACACGCAAGAGTGATTAAGACGATTAAAACAAAATGATACAAATAAATAATATAGGCAACTATTATAGCCTGCTACCCACGGAGTCTGATAAGGTAAGATGTTACTTTGTCATGATGCCAGTCCGTATATGGGTAGGGACCTATTCTGGACAAAAACTAAAAATACAAAAAGTGGAGAACTAAACAATAATGGGGGTAGCAGTCCTTGTCCCTGAAGCGTCAGTATGGTACCTCAGTGCAGGATGTCGATGATGGGAAGAGACTTCAGGACACAGACTGTACATGGAGAAAACAACTTGAACACTTTTATTTAGGGTAAGGAGACAGAGAGTACTTAGCTTCTCAGTAGGTATCATACTCACACTTTAGATGTTACTTCCCACCGCACTGGCTAGAGTAGATGCTCCCCTTCTTCCTCCCTGGTCTCTATCTCAGGTGCCTCTGGACTAGACTCTCCCCAGGCCGGGACTAGACTGGCTAACCCTGCCCACTCTGTCTTTTATACTTTCCCTGCTACCCAATCCTGAGCTAGGGAAAATCTGACTACTCAATCCAAGGCTAGCTAGGGGTGACTGACAAGGGTGAGGGCAGGTTAGGGTGTACTATGCACAGTCATGCAGTGTTAGGTGGACATTAACACTGGACATTAACCCATTATTAACCATTTATAATCATAAACACATGAGGTAGCAGATAGTAATGCTGTGGGACCCCAACTTTGTTGTACTATACTGTTAATTTTGCCCAAAACAACCCCTTTTTTACTCAAACCAGGGAATAAATGCAGCACCAGAACCATGTGCAGAGCATAAAAATACAGCACCAGAGCCAAGCTTTTAACATAAATACGATACCAGGTCCAAGGTCAGTACATAAATACAGCATGAACCTACCTCACTACATAGAAACAATACCAGAACCAATCTCAAAACATAAATATAGCAGAAGAACTAAGCTTCTGTGTTGTGGGGCGCCGATGGGCTGATAGTGGCGCCTCTGAACATCAGAGGGGAGGAGACAGAGCCAGAAAGAGGAGGATTCATGTAGCTCCACAAGACACTGCCATGCAGAGGAAGAAGATCACCTAATACGGGGAGATTGCCCCAGCCTACATCCACTTGGTTTCTCCACTACAAGCTGGTAGCTGGCGCTGTTTGCCCGTACGGGGCGCATGTAGCTAAGGCCAGCCATACATGTGCAGACACATTCCATTGAAAATAAAGCAGGCACAAAGTGCCATATAGGATGTCAACACTAACGTGCCGCTAGGGGCCACAATTGCATCCCCCTTGGTGAACGGAAGCCCATGGCTCACTGCGATATGTTGCTTCACCATTGCAGGCCGGCTATGTGTGGTGCTCTGGGAAGGGAGGACCATTACCTGGGGCAGTCTGTAGCCTATTCCATGCTGCAGATTTCCCCAGCGCGCGGTCCTCTGTACTACTGAGAGACTGCAGTTGTGATTGGTCAGGCCGGCGGTGTCTGATAGCGGAGCAGGGAAGTAGATCATGCTGTGTAACAAGGTATGCACAATATAATAATTATATATGTACAGATGGTATAAATTATACATCCTGTATATAGTGATATGGACCATGCCGGTATAACCTGGGGATCTTCTGTATATAATCATATATATATATACACAGCTGGTATAAGTTATACATCTCCTTTATATAGCAATATAGACCATATAACCTGGGGATCTCCTGTATATAATTATATATATACAGCTGGTATAAGTTATACATCTCCTGTATATAGTGATATGGAGCATGCTGGTATAACCTGGGGATCTCCTGTATATAATTATATATGTACAGCTGGTATAAGTTATACATCTCCTGTATATAGTAATATGGAGTATGCTGGTATAACCTGGGTATCTCCTGTATATAATTATATATGTACTGCTGGTATAGGTTATACATCCTGTATATAGTGATGTGGAGCATGCTGGTATAACCTGGGGATCTCCTGTATATAATCATATATATATATATATATATACACAGCGGGTATAAGTTATACATCTCCTTTATATAGCAATATAGACCATATAACCTGGGGATCTCTTGTATATAATTATATATATACAGGTGGTATAAGTTATACATCTCCTGTATATTGTGATGTGGAGCATGCTGGTATAACCTGGGTATCTCCCGTATATAATTATATATGTACAGCTAGTATAGGTTATACGTCCTGTATATTGTGATGTGGAGCATGCTGGTATAACCTGGGTATCTCCTGTATATAATTATATATGTACAGCTAGTATAGGTTATACGTCCTGTATATTGTGATGTGGAGCATGCTGGTATAACCTGGGTATCTCCTGTATATAATTATATATGTACAGCTGATATAAGTTATACATCCCCCTGTATATAGTGATATAGAGCATGCTGGTATAACCTGGGTATCTCCTGTATATAATTCTGCATGTACAGCTGGTATAAGTTATACATCCCCCTGTATATAGTGATATGGAGCATGCTGGTATAACCTGGGTATCTCCTGTATATAATTCTGCATGTACAGCTGGTATAACTTATACATCCCCTGTACATAGCGATATAGACCATGTCGGTATAACCTGGGTATCTCCTGTATATAATTATATACGTACAGTTGGTATAAGTTATACATCCTGTATGTAGTGATATAGACCATGTCGGTATAACCTGGGGATCTCCTGTATACGATTTCACACTTTACACACAATTAAAAACGCATTAAGCACCTGCATTGGGTTTGTGAGATATTTAGCGCACTCTTCCCTTGTTCTGACTAAACTCCCTTCTTAAGTTCACTTTCAGAATATTTCAGCTAAGTCATGACTGAAGTACTGAAGTGCAGGTACTGTTGTGTCATCGCCGGTACGACGGTAGCAGGTAGTAGTGTTGCCTAGATGAAAGCGAGCTTGGCTGCTCAAGGCACTTATTATAGGAAGCATGCTTTTCCAAGCCATAAGCTTCAGGTCTTAGTCACCAAGCAATCGGCTACTGAGACATACCCATCATGTTCTCATAAAGGGCTTTCTGAGTGAATTGGTGGCATTGGGAGGGTGCAGTATATACAAGAATACATACAATACTCACCTCCCGCAATGTTCCCCTACCACCACTTACCTTCTGTTTACAAGCACCGCGGTGGTCACATGGGCTGTTTACCCATGTGACTGCTGCAGCCAATAGAAGGCCTGACAGGGATGTCACTGATGGCATCCCATAAACCTGCCTGAGGCTTCTACATTAGAAGCCTATGGGATAGGTTTATGGGAGATCACCAGGTCAGCTGTCAGATGCCACGGCATTGGACGGCCAAAACTATATAAAATAAACAACTCAGAAAACCCCTTTAAAACCAAAAATGGCAGCTGATGTCACCTCTCAGCAGATTGGATTGACCATCCCAACGTTTCACACATGCAACATAGATGTGCACATTGTATTGTACAAAAGCATGATCATAAAGACGTCAGACTGAAATATTTAAAGGGGAATTACAGCAGTTGTCAAAGTTTAAGCAAACACTTTACATTCGGGTTTTCTTGAGTTTCTTGAAGTTTTTTAGGGCTCTAACATACCATATCAGCTGCAGTGAAGAACAACTACAAAGAGCGACCTTTACTCTGGAGGACCAAGAATGTGTGTGCTTTACATTGATTTCAATGGGAATAGTGTAATACTTCATTTCCTCTGTGGGGGTGCTCTTAGCAAAAAAGAACACTTACTGCAACGGGAAAATCTTCTAATCAGCTTGTTTTCACTAAATCCTCCTAACAAAAGGGGGGGGGGGGGGCGCGTTTGCATATTGTGAAATATGTCTTTTGTAATCAGATTATTTGTAAAAGTTTGGGAAATTTTATTTTAGCCTGCGGATGTTATTGTTTTAATTAGAGTCACTTGGTCCCTAATGAGAGACATATGCCATGAAATACTGTATATACTACTTTATATAACACCATCTCTGGGTAGAACAGCCCTGACAGGAACTTTTAGGGCTGTTGGGGGGCAGGAAGCAATTAGTTCCCCTCCGGTTGTATACCAGGGAAGAATGTTTCAAGAATGCTTAAGCATGGTTCTCATTTTTTTAAACCCTCAGCCTCTTCTTAATGACCAATGGAGTCCCCCCCCCCCCCCCCCCCCCCCGTGATCGTTACCAAACAGGAGGCTCAAACTTATGCTGAACTTTTTCTCCTCCCCTCTCTCTAGTCACTTCTGGGTCTCGTCTAGTGTTGCAACTTTTTGCCAGAAACTATTTTGGAGAAATACCAAGGGTGCTTATACCAGAGGTCGGACCCCTACGATCATAATGCAATGGTATATCAGAGCAATATGCCTCAAAAGGGGTTGTCCCATTTTTAGCTATTAATGACTTATCCTCAGGATAGGTCATCAATAACAAGTCGTGGGGGTCCATCGCCCAGGATCCCTGGTGATCAGCTGTTCCCATGGGTCAATGTCTTTGTATACAGAACTGTTTTGCTGCAGGATGCAGACAGCTCTGTACATTGCATAGTGGTTCAGGTTGGTACTGCAGGTTGAAGCCTATTGAAGTAAATAGGACTCAGTCTGCAGTATCCTTCCGGGTCATTGCACATTGTACGGAGCGGTCTGCTTTCTGCATCAAAACAGCTCATTACACAAAGACAACAGCTCAGGGAAGAGCTGACTGCTGGGGATCCCAGGTGACAAACACCTACCCATCTGCAGGGAAAGTCATCAATAGCTTGAAGTGGGACAACCCCTTTAAATAATACCTTCATTGACTGCCAAAATAATGCTGGCCTGCAGTGCCACAATAAGAATAGTCTGCAGTAAATAATTAATAACACCATACCGAGCTCAGATAATAGCGCTGCACAATGCCTGCGTAATAATTCAGACGCCGCAATGAAAAAGATTAAAGGTGATTCAGGGGAAAAGCTGCTAAAGGGCTGAATGTTATAAAAGTATCATCATAAAGAGGTCAGACTGAAATATTTAAAGGAGTGGGGATAATTTTCTGGTCGGTGGGGGTCTTACAGCTAAGACCCCGGCGGATCTTGAGAATGAGACTCCCGTGTTCCATTCTTCTGTCACTGCAGGGGTCACTTCTTCCCCTCTCAGTCTAAATGGCCACCAATGTGCGGTCATCACTCCATTCATTTCAATGGGGCTGATGGAAATACCGGAGCGAGTGCCACTTGGATATTTCGGCAGTCCCAATAAAAATGACGAATGCTTCATTCAGTCTCCTCTTCATTATGAGGGGTGTGGTAAAGCCGCAGTGACAGGGACAGAAGACTTGGGACCCCCGTTCTTGAGATTAGTGGGAGTCTCAGCAGTGAAACCCTCACCAATCACCAAGTTATTCCCTATTCTGTGAATATCCTATGAATAGGGGTACAACCCCTTTAAGTGAGCCATACACTCAGATGATGGTTGATGGAAGGCCCTAAATTGGCCCTTGCATAAGTACCCTCTTAACCCATGCTATAATTCGTCCTTGAGTTTTGGGGTATATTTTTAGAGGTATTAAAATGTGAACACGATAAGCTGATCATAGGGTGTCCTCCTGGAACCCAGCAGCTAGTGTTCAATTTCCCTACAGCTCCTCCGCAGGGGAAATGAGGTATTACACAGTTTTCACAAGTTGAAATACATTTTTTTTCTTTCACTAGACAACCCCTCTAAGACCAATAATACGGCTTCAGTTCAGCATTCCTACTACATGGGCAAGACCACGACCCTGCTTAGTTCTACTGGACTGAATGTAGATCACCGTAGAATTGCCTAAAGCTAACTGTAATGCAAAACTTTAATCATAGCCTCAGTTTTGGCTATGACGAAGTGATCCTCTGACAAAGTCATCGCTCCCCCCGATCCCCCCGATCCCCATCGCATCTCACCCCTGCTTTGTAAATACTAATTATTAAAGACTAATAGAGACACGAGGCGAAAACCTTCAATTGACATATTTCCAAGTGCTCATTTGAAAAATATTTATGCAACCTTATGAATATACAATTCGTGCCCCGCCAGCTACAACTCCTAAATAAATCTCAGGGGATGTAATTAGAATAATTGGGTCTCACTAAGATTCTGCAGCTTTTCTGAAGTCTCTTACGTTTTTTTAAGTACTTAGAATTATGCTAAAATAATCATGCTAAAGAAGATTGCAGTGTGCGTCGGGGGTTCGGTCTTCATAGGGGCGCTTTGCTTGGTGGCGCTCGTCCAATTAGAAAAGTACTTGCATGTCTGTTTGCCAGATAGCACACAATGAGGTCTCAGCTGTTGCTTCGTTCTACTCACAGAAATCGAGTGAACCTGATGGATCTTCCTGTTCCTGCTGACACTGAAAAAGTTCTAGTAGCTTTTTAAGGGGGCAGAAGTACCAGTCACACCTAGGCTGTCCTTTATTCAAGATCGTCAGCTCTTGGCCAGAATAGGGAGCCGTTACAAAGCGCCTCTTTTGCTCTGGAGGACTTGCTCTGTACTGCATTATGTAAGGTAGTGGGGGAGCTTCACGGGCTCAGAAGACTTAGGGCTCAGTTGCGCATAACTACCGTCCACCTGGTGACATAAACAATAGGAATATGTGGCCCTATATAAAAAGTCTAGCAGCCACCTTGCCCAGCTGAGTGATGCAGAGAGAAAGTAAAGTGGTAGAGGCCACAGAAGAAGGAGCAGCATATGTCACATGTGCAACCAAGGGCACACTCAGCTATCAGGACCAGAAAGAAGAGTGAGCAAGAAAGGGCTAGAAGACGCCTAAAAGTGGCTAATGGTGGGGGTGAGAGGTGCTAATTGGGGCCTAGCAGGCTGGAGGGCGTAAATAAAGTGATAGCCATGGATGAGCATATGGCCAGGCCAGTAGAGCAGAGCATTAGCACATGGGAGGAGAGGGAGTTTCCCTCCCCACAATGACTGGGTGCTGTGAGAGATTACAGCGAGGACAGGTGAGAAAGCGATGATGCAGCAAAACAGTGCAATAGCAGATCATAGTGGCAGCTGACCAATGCAAACTGCAGGATCCTGAGGACATAGTGGTAATGACCCAGAGAGAGGTCTAGTCCGGGAAGATGTAGAGATCGTGTCAAAGGTCTGGCCTTGGAGAGTCTGACCTAAAAGGGTGCAGGGCTGTAGACCAAGCCAGAGTAAGGTCCTGTGAAAGACTGTGAACACTATAGCCAGGGACCCTTGAGACAGTATCCTTGGGAGCAACAGTCCATGCAGTAGGAGACTGTAATGAGTAGGCCCTGGGCCTGATGTAGTCGTTCAGCCTCTGGCCTTAGTCAGACGGGCGTTTTTAGCCGCGATTTGCGCATGCGTGCGGCGATTTTTTAAAACCATTGCTTTGCAATGGTATCGGACACATGAGCGCTTTTTATGCGCTCGTCCGATAAATTATAGAACAAAAAATCGCAGATCGCACCTATCTGCGATCTGCGATTCCTGTTCTCTTCTGTATATGCGCTCAATGGGGCCGGCGGCAGCAGCGCCGACCCCATTGAGAACATATAGAAGACAAATCATTCTTCTCTGCCACAACTGTAACAGCTGTGGCAGAGAAGAACGATGTTTGCCCATTGAATTCAATGGAGCGGCAATACAGCCGCTCCATTGAAAGCAATGGGCTGCCGGCGTGCGCGGGATGAATTGTCGGGAAGGGGTTAAATATATAAGCCCTTCCCTGCAATTCATCCTAAAATGTGTTAAAATAAAAAAAAATTGTATACTCACCTTTCTGCTGCAGCCGGAGTCCAGCCGCGGCCGCTGTCAGTTCTCCTGAACTGCTTCTCGGCACTATTCAGCCGGCGAGGCTTTAAAATCCCCGCCTGCTGAATGATCTGCCTCTGATTGGTCACAGCCCTGACCAATCAGAGGCCGGTTTCACTCACACACCCATTCATGAATTCATGAATGGGTGAGTGACTGCTGCCTCTCAGCGCTGACCCAATCAGGGGGCAGGTCTGACTCACACCCCCTTCACACCCACTGCAGGACGGCCGCGCGGAGCTCCGGCTGCCGGGAGAAGGTGAGTATACAATTTTTTTTTTATTTTAACACATTTTAGGATGAATTGCAGGGAAGGGCTTATATATTTAAACCCTTACCGACAATTCATCCCGGGCTCGCCCGCAGCGCATTGCTTTAAATGGAGGCGGCTCTATTGCCGTCTCCATTGAATGCAATGTGCTGGACAGCTCCGGCCCGTTTCTAATGAAACGCAGCTAGGAGCAGATTTGCGGGCGATTTGCGGGCAACTTGCGCGCACCGGTCACGCGATTTGCGGATGCGCATCCGTCATGCGATCCGCAAATCGCGCGAAAAGACGCCCGTCTGACTAAGGCCTCTGTCTGTCCACTGCTTTAACATTGCTAACACTACACCTGCATCTTACAGTTACACAGAAAACCCATTGACATGAATGGGCATGCTGTAATTCTTCATTTCCCCTCTGGGGGCACTGCAGGGAAATTGAACACTTACTGCCGAATTGTCTGAGAGATCACAGCTGATCACAGGAGGACACTTTGTGATCAATGTATTGTTGAGGGGCTCTTTTAGCATGAAGATTGTCCGAAGTGGAGAACCCCTAGGTTACATTGTTAGTCCATACAATGGCTGCTACAGCTGCGTGCTGCGGACAGGTAATTGATGTTATTGTGTCTTTCGCCTCAGTCTACCTTGAGCAGGTGGATATTTAGCTGGAATATCTGGGAGACACTGAACGATTTAATTACAGTTTTCATGTAGCATCTGCTCCCAATTTCAAGGTAGAACCTGATGAACACGGAGAAAAGCCCTTGTCTGCGGCTCGTCAGGCCCGCCGTGGCTCGCTACAGTTTGGATTTGCATTAATATGAAAAGATATTTGCATTGTTTGTCCATCTGCTGGAAACATGAAATTGCATTCATTTTATTTCTGCTGTGAAGGTGTAAGGGGTTCAGCTTACAAAGTCTCTGCGGTCGGCTGCTGACACCATGCTGCGGAGCTCTCTTTAGAAAAACATTATAAACACATTCTATGCCCTTGTATGCTTTGAAATGCTTCATTTATTGATGGAAGTGTCTGCAAATAGCTTTCCGGTTTAGGGAATTCTTATTTTTGCATCAAGCAAAATAGCAAGAATTCTTGCTGTTACAGAAGGGATTGGGTGGTCACGGTGGCTCCTCGGGGGGAGAGCATTTTTTGTAGCCTTTTTATTGAGAATTACTGTTCTACCAGGGTACAATAAAGAACAAAAAGTCAATACGGATGCCAGTCTGGTGCCCAGGAGATTTTTAGATGACAGGTAAGACAACGTGAATACCAATTGCTAAACAAAGCGGTCCAACATGGGTGGGGATCAGATGAGTATTTATGGCATTTTAGGAAGACAAGTGCAGTGCCCTGTAGGCTGCCCCGGACACGGTATACGTTGAGGAGTGGGGAGGGTTAGATGCTGGCTTGTCACACACCCTCCCGGAGGGACGCACATAGCCTCGGCCAGGGCAGCGCTGGGCCTCTTCCGGACACCCCTAGGAGAGGGATGCCCAATAAAGCTGAGAACAGGGCTAGTAGTTGTCATGGGGGACGCCGCTGTTCCGCTACACACTGGAATGACCGGCGAAGAATAAAGGAGCCGCAGACGGATATAATGTACCTCAGGTCCTTGGGAATGGTCAGGGCCTGGCAAAATGTTACTTGAATAAAACATCAACAGTGCAAGGCAGAATATACAATGTTCCAAGTGCAAGCATTAAGACAGACTTGAGTAAAAGTACCTCCACACGGTGATCCATGACTTCAGGATGCCATGTGTGAACAAAATGAGCATCAGTTGAGTAGTATCCTGACTTGGCCCATGATAGAAGTGTTACTGTTGCAATAGAAAAGTCCATTGCACATAAGGGCCAGAGAGATAAGAGAGAGGGCTTATCTACCACGTGAACCATGATGCTGGATCCTATTATGTCAGAATCCAGGTATATATCCATGATTGTCTATTGGAGAGTGTGTACTTGCATAGCTATAGGACATGTAGACATAGCAGCTGCACCCAGGGTCTGGTGTCTGGGTGGGATCAAAGGCCTTTATGCTACATTGGAGGATGCCTATAATATAAATTGCACATGGTAGATGAGGTCCTTGTTCCAGATATTCCATTAAGGCCCCAAAGTGTACTTGGATCTACGTTCTCCAACTAAAAGCTTCTATTTCTTCCTATCTACGGGTTTTATGTGCCATATTCTTCTTCTCCTCCTTCTGCATTAAATTATCCTTTTCTTTTCATCCTCCTTTTATCTCTCCACTTCCTTTTTTCCTTTTCTCCTTTTTCTCCTCCTTTTTTCTCCACTTCCTCATTGTTCTTCTTTTCCTTCTTTTCTACTCACCTTCTTGCTATTCTCCTTCTTGTTTTTTCTCACTTTTCCTCCTCTTCCCCGTCATTCTTCTTGTTTTTCTTCTCCAATTTATCATTCTACTTCTTCTCTCCCAAATCCTCATCCTTCTCCTCCTTCTTCTCCTCCATCTTCTTCACCTTCTTCTACTACTTCTTCACCTCTCCTTTCTTCTCCTTTTCCTCCTCCTTCTTCTTCTACTGCTCCTTCTCCTCCTTATTTTTCATTTTCTTCTATCTCCCCCTCACTTCTATTCTTCATCTTCATCACACCAGTAGTGGATATGCAGAAAAGGGATATGACTGCAGTGTAAGACTAGATGAAGTTAGTTCGTAGTCGGTTACCATAAAGACACATAAACCTGCATAGGAGCTGTGTACATAAAACGATAAAATCATTTTAAGCAATATTAATTATTTTTTTAATTGCAGATGCATCGGAGCGAACAAATGGCTGCAATGGTGGATGTAGCCGAGACGTCTCTGCTGTGTACTGATGCTGGAGATTACACAGATACCACAGAACATTACAAAACATTTTTAGCTATGACAAAATATAATTTTTTCCAGATTACAGAAGAAGAAAAAAAAGTTAATTAACATCACAATCAAAGGGGAAATTGATTGCTTTGTTAGAAAGAGCATACATTGGGCTTCTGCATAAAGCCTCATAGGCTAATTCATTCTGCTCTCGGGAAAGAACCTGGTGAAATGGTGAGATGATTGCACCTTGGTTGATTAGACCTTTGTTAGACATTGATTATAAGCAGAACGATGGTAATTATATGCATGCAGATGGAGCGGTGCCAAGCAATGTCAATGCCTTTTTATTTGTCAGAAGTTGGAAACTCGTTAGGGATTTGCAATCACCGCTAATAATAGAGTGGAGAATTCTATCCATTGTTAATGAACTGCCTTAATGTGAGCTCGTCGGTCCTGTGATGTCAGCAGTGATGTCAGTGCTGACTTCACTATAGTGAAAGTGAATTTCTACCTTTCTTACACTATGTCATTGTCTGCCAACCCTTCTAGATTGGGTGGGACAGTCCTAGATATCGGGGACCGTCCCGGTCACGGGAGGCAGGAGATATGTCCTTCAAAGGCTACACACTGGTCCTCCACTCACTTTTGGGCAGCACGTTCTTGTGCCGCCTAGCAGGCGGTCACTGTGGCCAATCACTGGCTACGTACCAATACTGAGGTTGACGATTAGTCACAGCAATCATATGATTGCTCTACCCAGAAGTCAGTGGGGCACCATGTACTGGAATGGCGGGAAGAATGAAAGAGGAGCATATAAGCTGTTTACTAAATAAAAGGGTGCATTATTAATCCAGGACATGTAGGGGAATTAGAGGGTGATATATGGGAGAATTACTATTGAATGGGGGCATGCAGGGGCGGTATTACTGTAAGAGGGTCAATAAGGGGCACTATTAATGTAAGGGGTTATTTGGGGTGGTGCTATAACTGAAGGATAGACAAAGGGGATGGCTTAGTGTAAAAGGGTGTGGCCCAACATAAAAGAATTGCCGCTGAGCTTTAAACATACCGCATTATTATCGGCAGCACATACCTTGTGTTACTGCCAACAAGTGATCACTTAAAGATGTGCTCAACAACAATTGAAATATTGTTCACATGGGTCAATGATCAGGAATAAACACTTGGGGCTGAGAGTCCACTCAGCCAAGGCAGCCGATAACATTATAGATAAGATCATTGGCCGCTGTGGCTAGAGGAAGGTTCATATACCAAATATTACTGGAGGAACACAAGGGAGGGTAGCAGACCAATCAGAGGGAGGAGGACCATCCGTGACGTCAGTGTAGCCCGTCATTAGTGATTGTCAGCGTGACCCTCCCATGAAGAACCACAGCAAACAGAATCACGACACCATTGTGAATGGAGGCGATGGTGGGTGTCAAAGGCAATAGACGTAATGGGGGCCGTGAGACCAAATATCCTTCAGCCAAGCGCCTGGAAATTATTATAAAGACATAGGGGTCTGTAAGGATGGTGCCACTGAGGGGCTTGGTTAGTATATAGGGGGGCTATTACTTGGGACGACCTGTCAGCCACAGAAGCCCGACAGGTCATCACAGCAATTTTACACAGGAATGAGCACCTCTAATGAATGGAAGCCGAGCGGGCCGGGGATCATTCCGAAAACTGCCTGCTTAATGTGAAAGATTTCTCATTCATCGTTCAGTCGGTGTGCGCATTCACACTGATCACGGGAATCTGAATGAATCATTCTGTTTAAAAGCACCTTAAGGGGCCTTATTATTGTATGAGGAGGTACTGGAGGGCATTATTAGTACATAAGTGGTGCTGGCAGGCATTTTTAGCATATAAGGGTCCCTGAGGGGCATATTACTACTGTGTTTCCCTGAAAAAATACCCTGTCATATTAATTTTTGCCCCAAAAGAGGCACTAGGTCTTATTTTTGGGGGATGTCTTGTTATACTTACCTAGCAGGCTCACTACCACATCTCTGAGCCGCGGTATTGATTGGCCAATTCATAAACCCCACCTCCTCAACACGATGGCTGTGATTGGTTCTCGAGTGCTGCCCAGCCAATCAATGCAGTGCTGGATTAACCAATCACAGCCATCACATTGGTTTATTAAGCGCTGCATTGATTGGTTGGGCAGTGCCTGAGAACTAATGAGAGCCATCGCTTCCTGGGGGAGGGATTTATGAATCCTGTAACCAGGACGCGATCTTCTGTGGGCGATCGAGAACTGCAGGAATTATGCTGGAGCTCTGTAGGGATGTGGACCAAGCCTGCTAGGTAACATATTTTGTTAATGTAATACAGCTAGGGCTTATTTTTTGGTGTGTGGCTTATATTTCAAGCCTTCCCTAAAATCCTGAAACATCAGCATAGGGCTTATTTTTGGGGTAGGTCTTCTTTTGGGGGAAACAGGGTAGTGTATAAGGGGGGCACTGAGAGGAATTATTAGTGTATAACAGAGCACTCTGTAGCAATGTTAGCCTATAAGGGGGCACTCAATGGGCAATATTGCTGTCTAGGGGGCACATAGGGGGAATTATTTTGAAGGGGCATATAGGAGACATTACTACTGTCTTAAAGGGAACCTGTTATCACCTCTGAGCTCCATAAAGTATGTTATGGGCTCAAAGTGAGGGAACAGGGAGTCCAAAGAGCTGGTTTGATACTCACCAGGTGCCCCATTCCAGCCCTGTGTTCCCACAAAGTTAGTGCGTGTACATAGCATGACTCTCTTCAGCCGGCACAATGCACATGCTCTCCCATAGAGATGAATGGGAAGGTGCGTGCACAGAGCCGGCTGTAAAGAGTCAAGCTGTGTACACACACCAACTCTGTGGGGACACAGTGCTGGAGTGGGGCACCTAGTGAGTATCAAACCAGCTCCTCGGACTCCCCGTTCCCTCAATGTAGTTTATAAGGCTCAAAGGTGAGAATAAGTTCTCGTTAAGGGACAACAGAATTTTTGCTTTCTAAGGTGCTCTACTATGGGTATTATTACTATGTGGGGGCACAGCTGGGGCACTACGATTGTGTGGGGCACTAAGAAGAGCACTTTTATTGTTTGAGATACAATAGATGGCATTATTATTGTGTGTTGCACTACTAGCTACTGGCGTATGATATGGAACGCTCTCTGTTTGGCTTTATAGTGTTATGGGTACTTTATTATTGTTTTCAGGGCTGCTGTCAGTGTGGCACTATTCTGGTAGGGATAATTCTATATATGACACCATTATTTCTGGACTTCAGTTTTGAGGGCACCACGCCACACAGCGGGTGTAATGTTGGTAGTAGCGGGATGGAGACTCTGTGTAGGTTTATAAAAGATTTTTGGGGTGCTGGAAAGCTAGGAACAAAATGCTGTATGTTGCAAATTCTGCAGACTTAAAATTGTGACTGGAAGAAGCCTTCATGGTGGCCTGGGCCAGAGGGAGACAAAGGGAAAAGTGAACGATTCCAGTCAGGGAGGGCGCCATTTGTGAGTCACTAAGTACAACTGTACTGTAATCACTTAGAACCACAGCGTCTGTACAGAACTAATATCTTTCACTGTTTGGTATATGACAATATTATTGGTACTTGTATAGTGCTAGCATATACTAGCAATGCCTCAAAAACCGTGTGCACCTGTCCCCAACCATGTGATGTAGTATTTATGTGTTCCACTATTAATTACCTTCTCGTGATGATGGTGTGGTCTATGCTTTTAAAAGACTTGGACACTTTTTCACTATTTTCACACTTGAACCATTCTTTTTTCACAATTGGGCCCTTTGGTATGGAGCGGGGGGGGGGGGGGGGGTTTGTCTTTAGTGGCTCCTTTTTAGTCTTAATCTGACAGTTTTACTACTTGACAAGTTTGATAAATGAGGCTTAGAAATTCTTTGAGCTTTTCCTTCCATCTAGTGCTAATTACAATCCATACGTTTATCACATTGATTGACTTGAAATGTGGAAGGTTTGGACGGAACTCCCTGTATTACAGCAGACAGCGAAGAACTGAGATACTAAATAGGAAGTTAATCCAGTTTTACTACTTATAGCTGAAACGTTGCTAAAAAATGGATGGAATGACATTCCAGGATGGAGGAGATGATCGGAGGCGGATGCAGGGATGTACATGTGATGCCTGACGGTCGGTCGCTCGGACAGCTTTAGAGGGTAATTATTGGTTTCAGGTCTAAATATGGATTGTGGCGCGTGTATCTGCATGCAACGACGTGGAGACTCATCACTTGTCAGTTCCCGTTCACTCACAACATATATCATTGATCCTCTCTCCTTGCTAATGTATTGTAGGATCACATAGGGACCCTAAATGTGCCCTTACCAATGGAGTTTCCAGGTACCCGGAGACCCTTCCCTTTTTCCTGAGCATTAGCAATAACCACACAGCCTTAGAGTTCTTCAGTTGCCACTGGGGAGCATATAGATTCATGCAGGTAGCATTGCATTTAGTGGAAGCTGTATACATCTGTATATGCTAGCTCCTCCTAGTGGTGGCTTCATACATCCAGACGTTTATCATTCAGGGAAGCGTATTTACTACGCTTGTGAAAAAATAATATTTGGACATATTTAGGTGAAATGAAAATAAGTTATTATAGACTCCAACATTATAACAGTTACCCTTTCACTATACAAAACCACCAGGAATATTAGGTCTTAATATTTATTCCCCTCCAGACCCCCAGGGATATTGTCACCACGGCTGATGTGGATAAACTGTGCCACAAAAGGGATTTGGTTTCAGGTTAGATCAGAGGGCTCCACCTGGGTATCCCAGGTTTTCACCCTTTAACCCCACCAATTAGCATATGGTCTTTTTTGTGGGGAACCCCAGACCACTACTCCAGAAATAGTCTCAGTTAATAGGCGGCTGACACAACCTGCTCAGGAAAACCATAATAGGGTACTTTCAGTGCACTGGGTAACAAGAGAATGCCATCGTTAGTGATCAAAGGCAGCAGTTTCGGCATCATCCCATGAAAAGTCGACAGTACGCAATTCATCTATAAATGTAATCACCAGATAATCTTTTGCCTTCCTCACCAACGCCTCCCATATTTTGGATTCCATGAGATAGCGATTCTTGCTAGTCTTATCTCAGGGAGGTGTAGGATGTGTCCAGCAAAATGGAGTTGGCCTTTAGTCACTCAGGAATGGAGTGGCTGCCTACTTCAGCAGTGGTAAATTTCTTCATTGGTAACCCAATCATGGTAAGTGACCTTAAAGAGGCAATGAAGGCGTCGCAGTTGAAGAACATCAAGATGCTCGTTGATACATGTGGTCACTTTCCATGTTTCAGATGCATATCAAGATCACAATAGTGTTCAGAAGTCATATCTTTGTAATGGGAGTCAGGCAGTAGCCCATTGTAATGATCTGGTTCTAGGTTGGAGCTTCTTGTTGCGACCAGTATGGACCGATAGCGTAGTCAGGGTAGCCAGTGGTCAGTACACAAGTAATACCGGTTGTAGTACAATGGGAGTAGACATGTAGTGTAGTCAGGGTGAAGCAAGTGGTAAGTACACAAGTCTATCCGTTTGCAGTGTGAGGAGCGGGCAGGCAGTGGAGCTCGACTACAGGCTTGGAGCACAATAATCTCGCAAGGAGAGAGAGACAGGGCCATGTTCATATAAAGAGAGAGAGAAAGGGCCAGGTTTATATAAGGAGAGAGAGACAAGGTCAAGTTTATGTAATGTCGCTAATCAAAGGAAAGCACAGGACCAATCAGAGGAACAGAAGCAGAAGCAGGGAACCAGAAGCAGTCAATAAACCCATATCAACCCTAGACCACCACAGATATTATAATTAAAGGGGTTGTCCCGCGGCAGCAAGTGGGTCTATACACTTCTGTATGGCCATATTAATGCACTTTGTAATGTACATTGTGCATTAATTATGAGCCATACAGAAGTTATAAAACGTTTTATACTTACCTGCTCCGTTGCTGGCGTCCTCGTCTCCATGGTGCCGACTAATTTTCGGCCTCCGATGGCCAAATTAGCCGCGCTTGCGCAGTCCGGGTCTTCTGCAGTCTTCTATGGGGCCGCTCGTGTAGAATGCCGGCTCCATGTAGCTCCGCCCTGTCACGTGCCGATTCCAGCCAATCAGGAGGCTGGAATCGGCAATGGACCGCACAGAAGCCCTGCGGTCCACAGAGACAGAGGATCCCGGCGGCCATCTTCAGCAGGTAAGTATGAAGACGCCGGACCGCCGGGATTCAGGTAAGCGCTGTGCGGGTTGTTTTTTTAACCCCTGCATCGGGGTTGTCTCGCGCCGAATGGGGGGGGGGGGGTTAAAAAAAAACAAAAACCCGTTTCGGCGCGGGACAACCCCTTTAATCTCTATCCAAGCCCACTAGGAATATTAGGTGCTAACCCCTAACGTCCTCTAGACCTCCAGGGATATTAGGTGTCATCCTCTAATTCCTTCATTCCTCTCTAGGGAAATATTGTGTAGAGCCCCATAACAACCCTAGACCACCAGGGATATTATAATGAATCCATTTACAATCCAAAACCGCCAGGAATATAAGGTATAAACGCCAAACCCCCTCTAGACCTCCAAGGATATTAGGTATTAACCCATAACAACCACAAACCACCACCATACATTTGAACCAGACCTCATATAGCAATAATATTGTACACTATAATGCTGTATATTTCCCGAAACTGATTGCTTGCATTATTATTGCTATTACCTGCGCCATTTTTACTAATCCCCCGCCCCCCCCCCTTGTCAGAATACATAATGCAGAAATGATCCGAGCTGACACTAAGTAGATGCAGCGGGCTGTAATAATCTGATGATTTAGGAGCTTTGTACTTTTATTTAGCGTAGTTTTCAGAATATCCAGAAAGTTCTGATCTTCTGTGATTGCACTCGGGAGAAGTTTCTTCGTCTACACAGGTCACTACAAGATGTGACTTTGTTAAAGATTTCTTATCCCCCTTCTGGCAATTTTCACGTGAGTGCCTTTGTGGCGAATCTAAGAAAATGCGTTCTGACAGCAGCATCTACGCCGAGGTGTTCCAGAAAAGCAAAAGCCATTGGTTGGAAAATACATTTTTTTGTTTGCTCCGTTTTTTCTCTAAAGTAAACTGAGAGATGGATAAAGAAATATTCAATCCAAAGTTGTGAACCGTCCAACTATCCTTAACCCCTGAAAGGGTGTCTGCACTACTGCAACCGGATGTTTATGTTATTCCTATGCATCTATATATATAAAATTGAATGTATGCGTGTCTGTCTGCGTGTCTGTCTGCGTGTCTGTCTGTCTGTGTGTCTGTCTGTCTGTTTGTCCTTTATGCGCTACTACACCATTCATCTGATCGCCATGAAACTTTGGGAAGTTGTTGAGTACACTCCTGGGAAGATTATAGGCACAGTACATTTGTGCTACGATAAATGGCGCGCGTGCGAGCGTCGTCGACAGTTACGACCCCCCCACGTAGATCGTTCGATTTCCATCATTGCCACTAATTCTCTCACTTCCCGATGTTGTAGAAACATGAAATTTAGCACGAGCATTGATTATGTCATAAATAGGAAAATATAATGGGTCCCAACTCGATTATTCAATACTAAGCGCCAAAGAATTAGCGTCCAAATTTTACGTACGGAATCTAATTTTCTCGCTTCCCAATGTCATACAAACTTGAAATTTGGCACAAGCATTGATTATGTCATAAATAGGAAAAGCTAATGGGTCCAAACTCCATTATTAAATTCTATGCGCCAAAGAATTAGCGTCCAAATTTTACGTACAGAATCTAATTTTCTCACTTCCCGGTGTCATAGAAACTTGAAATTTAGCACGAGCATTGATTATGTCATAAATACAAAAAGTTAATGGGTCCCAACTCGATTATTCAATCCTAAGCACAAAAGAATTAGCGTCCAAATTTTACGTACGGAATCTAATTCTCTCGCTTCCTGATGTCATCTATATATATATATAAATGAATGTATGTCTGTCTGTTTTGTCTGTTTGTTCTTTATGCATTACTACACCATTCATCCAATCACCATGAAACTTTGGGAAGTTGTTGAGTACACTCCTGGGAAGGTTACTGGCATAGTACAACTATCCTACGATAGGTGGCGCGCGTGCGAGCGTCGTCGACAGTTATGCCCCCCAGACAAAGATCATTTGATTTCCATCTCAAGCACAAAAACAAAAGGCATTACGAGCAACGGGAGGCGTGTTCAACCAGAAAATGATGCATCCGCCGAACGTATCGCAAGACAATTGCTGCATATTGAGAATGCTGAGGTAAAATAAAAGCTGTTCTGTGATTGGTTGCTATTTCTTATACTGCTGAGGCAACATGAAAGCTGTGCTGTGATTGGTTGCTATATATTATACCGCTGAGGTAAAATGAATGCTGCGCTGTGATTGGTTGCTATTTTTTATATTGCTGAGGCAGAATAAAAGTTGCGCTGTGATTGGTTGTTATTTCTCTTACTGCTGAGGTAACGTGTAAGCTGCGCTGCGATTGGTTGTTATATATTATACCACTGAGGTAACATAAAAAAGCTGCGCTGTCATTGGTTGTTATCTAGATATATAAAACGAATGTATGTCTGTCTGTCTGTCTTCGCAGCAACGCGCGACGGGTAAGCTAGTCTTAAATAAAAAGCAACTTTGGAAATTGTCTTGGTAAAAATGATACTAATTTTTGTATCTATACTGAGCCGTGTGTCTCCATGGTTACAGACTACAAGCAGACCCTCTGTAGTCTGATCCTGCAGACATATATTACGGCCATCTGTCATCTTGCAAAGGGGAAGGGCAGAGTTAATGGACTAACTACATGCACAGATTCTTCTTAGTCTGTAACTATAGAGGCACATAGATCTTCATAGAAGCTGTATACATAAAAACAGTAAGAGTTTTTCTAAATTGGTACATTTTTGGCTCTGCTGGGCTTTTGTAGGTGGCCACATGGATGGCCATTGACTATACTGGACCAACCAATTATGGTGCCTGGTAATTCAATAGTACTACTGCCATTCAGTCTGGAAATTGGCATGGTCCCAGCTTTTTGACCCTGCTGATAAGACATTAGTGGCATATCCTAGCCATATGCTACCAATGTCAATCCAAAGACAAAGACTTTTGTAATCATTGCTTTGTGCGCGGATCTTTTAGAAAATGTTCCCTCTAAGCCATGATGGCACATGGTTGCATAGTTTCTACTCTCCCCCTATTTACTGGCTATTGCAGTCCGTGCACATTAGAGCCCCCCCCACCACCACCACCAAAATGTAGTGCATTATAAACTGTACAGTTCATGCTGCTGTCTCTTGGGGTATGTGGCAGCATCCATACTATAGCCCGGCTTCTTCTTCCTGCTCTTTGCTTTTAGTATATACACTGGAGAACAGTTGCCTGGTTGAGGAGTTGGGCTATAATATGAGATGCTGTATAGCCTGCCAGATCGCAGTGTGGACACCGCAGATTATACTGCATTGCAGCCTGGAGAGAGCCCAGCAACAGAAAAAAGGGGGTTCAGAGGAGGGGCATCATTATTTTGAGGAGTACTAAGGAGTAGTTGGTTTTGGGTTCACAGAGGAGGGCACCATTATCTAGTTGGGGCATCAATACTTTGTCGGGGCACAGAGGAGACACCATTGCTTTGAAGGGGACACAGAGAGGAAACCATTACTTTGTGGGGCACAAGAGAAGACACTAATAATATATGGGGCACAAAGGGGGAGAATTTTTACTATGGGAGGAACTAAGAGGAGCATTTGAAGTAGAAACAGTAGGGGGAAGACTTTGCAGAGAAGAGCCATGGCTGGAAGAAGTTGTCATGGCGTTCTGGGCCTGGATAGAGAAGAAAAGGGAAAGTGAAGGAATCCAATCATAGATCTTTCCTTTGATCACTGGAGATAACTGCTCTGTAATCATTGTAATTAGATTAGGACACATTCATGATATTTGCTAGGCATAGGATGGTGCCCCCTTTTGATGGAACATTGCTCTGCACTGAACAACTGCCAAGGCTTAGAGGGAACGTCTTGCTTCTGAGTCTACCTGTTCGTCTTGCTTCTGAGTCTACCTGTTCGTCATCCTGAGGCAAATTATTCTCCTCTGCAAGCAATGTTCTGTGGTTGAGCAATGGCGCTAAAATATTAATCTGTAACACAGCAATGTGCACGATGACACCTTATGGACAAAGTCTTTAAGTCCTTCAAGTAACCGACAGCAAAACTGTTGAAGACATCTAATCTCCGCTGCAGACGGTTCACATCTCTGACCTAATGCTCATTAACAGTGGCGCTTCTACCATCACCCTCCTGTTATTCGCTAAGCCCAGGGTTCTGCATAAGGCTCAACTTGACCTTTTCTCCTTCCTCACCATAATTAGGTGACACGTCCTTCACTGGTACCTTTTCATATACAAGATCCTCCTAAGATAGAAAAATTATTTTGTACATTGTAGGTCAACTCCTTCTACTGCTCTCACCAGCAATCACTTTAAGATGATGCCAGAGATTGATCCATCGCTCCTACTTGTCCTCTGGGCACATCTAATTAGACTGGAGAGAACACATATGGATAAATCAACCATGTCGTTCTCCTATAATGAAAGCCATCGGTGGCATCATGTCACAGCTATGCCAGATCCTCTCTCGGCTCAGCTCAGGTTTAGATGGAGATTAAAGTCCTAGCTCCCATTATTTATTTATTAACCTCCCTTTATTACCCGTTTCTTCTTCAGTACACATGTCACTATGTCAAGCTTCTGAAAATGCAAATATTCAGATGTAGAAAAGTTTTCTAAAACTTACAAAACTATGAAATAATCAAATGATGGCGAGTTTAAATAGAAGCCGCTGGAAGCTGAGTTTTCATATGTTACAGTAAATCTTGCTGAATGCCAACACTGATTTAATTAAAAGGCTTTGTTACGAGTTTGAAGTGCCGTGGAGCATCATTCAGCAATGTATTTTTGCTTGTCCCCTTAGATTTCCCGTTGCAGTACTGCAGTCACTCAGGATCACTACATACCGTAATTGTACTGATAGTTCTGGGAAATGGCGTGAAGGTGACTAAATATGCTTGTCTCATCCCGAAAGTGGTGGCTAGCATAGAGCTTATCTTAGAAAGGGATAGAATAGCCCAGGGACTCAGCTCCTCCTACTCTTGAGCTAATCAGCGCTAAGCTGATGGGAGGAGAAAAAGTTAAATAAGTTGTAATATTCTATAGAAGTAAGAGCAGAATAGAAAGTCGCGTAGCATAGTTTCATCCAAGATAGCTGGTTTAGGGGGCAGATCCTCACAGTTCCTAACAGACATTCCTGGATTTGACTTCTAGAGGATAAAAGGTGCCTAGTGCAGGCTTAGGATGTTAAGAAAATTGTAGATCAATGTATCAGTTAATTGTTCTTTTATTGCATTGTAGCCTAGAAAGATATAGCATGATGCTAGTATAAGTAGTGAAGGGGTTAAACAAAAGCTTTCTATAGCCGTGCATGGTACTGGTGGGACAGACAGGAGATAAGACAGTCTCCCAGACCCCCTTTGCATTCCTTTTTCCTGAACTCATAACGGTTTCATTGTATGTTATTGTTACACCTTAGAAGGTGTCACTTATGTTAATCATTTTAGTTTCAGCCTATCATGTATTCTTATTAATCTTGGACGTATGTACTTTTCCTGTGATGTCATTTATGGTATATAAACCAAATACACCTTAGAATAAATTAGAAATCATCTGATACCGCACAGGTTGGTGTGATTTGTATCTCTCCTGGGTCCAGACTTCTGCACGAGATCTGGGATCATCTTCTCTTTGATAAACACATAAATTCTCCTTACATAGGATTTCCAGGGCTTTGGGGTAAAAACCCACACCAGTAGTATGGAAACAAATAGAGAGGCAGCAGCACTTCCAGTCACCACCAGCAGTATGAGATTTGGAAACTTGGACTGTAAAGGACTCTTGCCTTCAACATCTGGATGCTCAATAAACATGAGTTAACTATTGACTGTTCTGTCTTCCTGGACTCTCTTTCACTGGAGATCTCAGGCTACAGTAAGTCATCACAGCAGGGAGCAGAGATCAGCTGTTCACTATCACCTCCAACTTTTTCACTGTAGTGTAGCCAGATGGGAGAGGGACATATACCGTACCGTTGCAGCCATTGGATCCCTCTAGCCTGCCTTCTCCTCCCACGCTCTTGGGGTAGCCTTGTAACCCCACCCCCTTTCAAGGGGGGAGAGAAGGGGAGGGAGTCCCCTACTGCCACCCACTGCTGGGAAATTGCCCAGCAGTGGGGCTGGAGGAATTTCTAGCTGCTTACAGCAGGACATTTAAAACCTGCTTCCCAAAACCACATTTTAAATGACTTGCTGTAAATTCCTGTTAATCCTTGCAGGGATTAAGGGAACCCTTGGGGCTTTCCCTCATCCCCGTGGGGACTGAGAGGAGTTTACAGTGGGACATTTAACATGTGGTTTTGAGCAGCAGGTTTTAAATGTCCCGCTGTAAGCAGTGGGGAACTCCTTCTATTCGGCAGAAGTCCTCCTGATGAGATTTGTAATCTCATTTTCCATAGGCTCCTGCTCCCATAGGAGTCTATGGAGAGTCGTGCACAGCTCACACCAGATATGTCAGGTCCCATCTTTTCTCGCACCACGGACCTTAGATATGAGGTTTGGAGCCGTATGTCCTATCTTTGATTGGTGAGAGTTTTTAGAGCGTCTAAAATTCCTTCCTGTGAACGCTTCTATAGGAAACCATTGGTTCTTATGGAAGCGCTCTTTTCACGCATCTCTAATACGCAAAAACAGCGCTCGCGTGAACGAGGGCTAAATGACAGCTTTATTGTACTGCTGAGGGCTTAGATAAGGAAGGTTTGTAAGGGCTCTTCTACATGCCCAGCGAGAATCTAAACAATTATTGTTCAGTGTAAATACATGCGCCGACTGAACGATGAACAAAAAGTAAAGTTGTTTGCTTATTGTTCATCATTCAGTTCTTGCATGCAGAAAAACGGGATGACAATCTGTGTAAACAGGCAGTTCTTCTATGAACGACTGCCTGTTTCCTGTGAACGGAGGTGGGCGGGTGGAACGAACCCTCTCCGCCTTCAATCACTGAGTGATGATCACTCCTGCGTGAAAGCACAGGAATGATTACTGTTGAGCCGACTGCTAGGATGACTGCTGGGCCGACTGCTGGGGCGGCTGATGGGACGACTGCTGGGACGACTGCTGGGACGACTGCTGGGACGGCTGATGGGACGACTGCTGGGACGACTGCTGGGCCAACTGCTGGGACAACTGCTGGGCCGACTGCTGGGACGGCTGCTGGGACGACTGCTGGGATGGCTGATGGGACAACTGCTGGGACGACTGCTGGGATGGCTGCTGGGTCGACTGCTGGGGCGACTGCTGGGACGGTTGATGGGATGGCTGCTGGGTCGACTGCTGGGACGACTGCTGGGATGGCTGATGGGACAACTGCTGGGCCGACTGCTGGGACGGCTGCTGGGACGGCTGCTGGGACGATTGCTGGGCCGACTGCTGGGACGACTGCTGGGTCGACTGCTGGGGCGACTGCTGGGACGGTTGATGGGTCAACTGCTGGGACGACTGCCACAGAATCATCCGCAATCATGGGATAGAACATCTCTGATTCCACATTGCAGTTGAGAAGTAATATTTATTGAACAATATCCCAACCTCTTAGACTCGATGTCAACGGTGGATTTGATTTGCAAAACCCGTGCAGGAGATCCGCAAATCAAACCGCCGTAGGGATGCATGGGCACCCGCAAAGCAGTGAAAAGCATGCGGATGTGATTTTTTTTTTCCCGGCATGTGTATCGCACACACGGTTAGAAATCACAGCATGCTCCGTTTTCTCGTGCATCCCACGCGGACAACTTCCATTGAAGTTAATGGAAGCCGTCCAATCTGCAGACCGCCTGCAGCTGTCACTGTGGACCTGCCGCAGATCTGCAAAAAAACAGGAGATTGAAAAAAAAGCACCGCACATGCGCCATGCTGAAGAAAGAAGATCCAACTGCGACGGAGGAGACCTGCGCTGGATCCAGAGAGGTAGGAAACTGTCTTTTGCTCTCCATGACTGCGGGCACGGATACCGCTGCAGGATTCAGCCGTGCGTACGAGTGCACATTGGGCCTTACAGCGCACTTTCCTGTCCCTGGTGGGAAACTACAATACTACAAAAAAGGGGGCGCAGCTATCTGACAGCTATGGGCTGCTTTTGATGGATCCATTTTTCTCACAATGGCCGTGAATATATGTTTCTGACACTGACAAATGTAAGCTGCTTCCTAGTCCTGTGTCTGTGCAGTAAGCTCATTTTTGGTATTTATGTAGTAAGCTTAAATTTGACACCATATATAGTAAGTAAGCTTGGTTCTGGTACTGTATCTGTGCAGTAAGCTTGGTTCTCATACTGTTTCTATGTACTATGCTAGGTTCTAATATCAAATATATGTTGTAAGCTCAGTTCTGATATTGTATTAATGTAGTAAGCTTGGTTCTGGTACTGTATCTATGTAGCAAGTTTCGTTCTGTTATTTATGTGGTAAGCTTGGCTTTGGCAACTCACCAAATACTAAGTTTGGTTCTGTTCTTATATCTATGTTGTAAGCTTGGTTTTCATAACATATCTATGTAGAACCTCTGTAGTATGCTAGGTTCTGATATCATGTCTATGGAGTAAGCTTTGTTCTATTACCATATCTATATAGTAAGCTTAGTTGTAATATAATATCAACGTAGTAAGCTTGGTTCTGGTACTGTATGTAGTAAGATTCGTTTTGGTACAGTATCTATGCAATAAGTTTTGTTCTGTTATAATATTTATGGTAAGCTTGGTTTTGGCACAGCAAGTAAGTAGTAAGCTTGGTTCTGTATTCATATCTATGTTGCAAGCGTGGTTCTCATATCTATGTAGTATGCTAGATTCTGATATCATATGTATGTAGTAAGCTTGATTCTCATACCATGTCTATGTAGTATGTTAGGTTCTGATATCATACCCATGTAGTAAGCTTGGTTCTGGTATCGTATCTATTTGATGCTGTGTCTTTCTCCCCTACAAAACCTATGGGCGCATTCTCCAAATACCTCCTTGCTGAACTGGACTCATTTAGCATCTATGTAGTGCCCGACCTCATATTCCACCGTGTCCTGAATGGGGGCCACTTGCCCACACAGATAAGATTCTGTATACGGCTTCCCTGCTGCTCCCCGGTCTCCAGGTGAGGGGCGGCACAGCTTCTTGTCCTGGAGACATCTTGACCGTCAATGGCCTTCCATGAGGCTCAGCCGCCTTGCCTATATTGTGCTCCACCACCTCGGACTCGGCGCGGTATCTATATTTTTCGCTTCTGACTGCAGCGGTTTTACAACACGTCCCAAACGCCTATAAATATTTCATGGCCGGACCCTTAATCTCTAATTCCACATTTTCCTGTTTGTGTGACCTGTTTGGGGATCATGTTCCAAGGAGCGTGCAGTGAAATGTAATTAGAATCTTGGGTCGCGGCAAGTCTGGCTTATCAGCCCACTTCGCTTCTTGGCAGGAGAGTTGAAGGGGCCACGATTCCTAGAGCTCTAATTAACCGTCTCTGTACATAAGGGCTCGCAGTCGCCGCTCTGCGCCACTTCTTCACAATGTCGCCGGACGACCTTATTGTTATGGCGCATAACTAACAGTAAATTAAACCCGTTTCAGTGAATTGTTCTGGGGCGAAGCCATGAATTAGGGGGGGGAGGTGAGAATATGCAGGGACAGGCCAGCAAACAATATGACAGGATGCAATTAGGAAATTAACCCCTTACTGACACGGCCGATTGTGGACCTAAGGAGCGACAGTTTGGGGGATTTTCATCTCCACTTTTCAGAAGCCATAACTTTAGCATTTTTTGTCACATGACCATATGAGGGCTTGTTTTTGTATAGTGAGTTGTAATGTTCATTGGTAACATTTCGGGGTACTTATAATGTATCTTAATACTTTTATTTATTTAGTTTTTGCAGCGTAGGGAGAAAAAACCATAAATTCTGCCTTTATTATTATTTTTTTAAACACTCATTAATGACGTGATCATTTTTTTGCTGCGGTTTGGTGCTATTACGACACGACGAACATTGTATATATTGTCTGCGTTTGCACAATAAAAACCCTTTTTTGCAATTTTTTTATTAATCAAAGAGGGAAAAGTGAGCAAAAAAACGTTTTTACATGTTTTTTTTTTTTACTTCTGTACTGGAATGTGTTACCACTAATTATAGCGATCATAGGCCATGGCAGATGACATAGCGGAGGTCTGATGACATCACAGAGGGTGTGTCCTCTCACTGTGAACCCTTTACATGCTGCAATCAATATTGATTGCAGCACGTAAGCTGTTTACAGCAGGGATCAGTGTTCTCACCGATCCCTGCTGTTGCAGCAGTAAGCCTGCTGTCAGTCACTGCCAGCTCCCGCGGCAGATGGTGCAGGCTCTATCCATAGGACATAAATGTATGCCCATTCGCAGGAACTGCTTTCCAGACAGGATGTGCATTTACTCCCAGCGACAGAGAGGGGTTAGGTCAAATCTACGTGATAAGTGGACTAGCGCTTCGAGGAGGAGATCTGTAACGATAGAAAACACTGTCTGGACTCAGATGACAGGACTCCACATTCTAGGTCCAGGCAGAGTATAAATCCTCTTAGATAGATCCTGCTGAGATGGAAACAGCTAGGAGGGCCGCAAAGGGGCCGATCCACGGACAGGACGCCGCGATCCACGGACAGGGCGCCACGGCAAAAGAATAATACATCGAGGGTCACATAATGGGCCCAAAAAGCAGGCCTTTAACTCACTTGATAAAAAAGAGGGTAATGATAACAGAACTTACCTCACTGGAGGGGTTTGGACGAACTCCAACTACCCCCCAAATCCAGGTTTGCAGAGGGTAGTGACAGGCAGGTGGAATCAATCTTTGTTCCAATTTTCTATTATCGATCAAAGGAATGACAGACAGAGATCGGCTCTTTGGAAAGGGGTTAAGGGCAAGAAATATTTCTTTGATGCTTTTTCATTATAGTTTGTTGCATTTAGTTGCGATAGTTAAAAAAGACTGTTTTGTACTTTTTCTGTCGCCACTAGGGGGAGATGACTGCATACTGATTTACTCTTGAGTTTAATGGGAAATGTATATATGCCTATACAGTGAGCTCTTCCTATTGGTGGCTGTTGGCAGCCACAATCTTATCAACTCACTGGATGGTTCGCCATTTGGGATCCCCGCTGATCAACGGATTGAGGAGGCAGGGAACGCCGCGGCCTCTTCTCGGGCCTGTGAGGACTCGTACATTAGTTGCATGGCCTGAGAGCAGCTCAGTCATTTTCATGTGAATTGGACTGTGCTCCACATTGTGCTCCTGAGACCTGTAGTTCTGTGGGTTTCCAGGAGCACACTTCCACAGGTGTGGGATGATTGATCAGGATGGGTGTGTATTGCTCCAGCCAATCACTACCAGTCTTCTGCACATAAATACTAGCTTCTCTTACTAGAGGGCGCTGGTCATTTATTCACTATCTCATTCCCTCTCAGATCCCTGGTGCTTGGCGTCATGCATGTTCCGCTTTGGTGTGAGTTACATGCATGAGGTTGTGGGTGGGTTTCCCTTGTCTGTTTGTTGGTGTGAACAGTGACGTGTTCAGTGTCTGATTGTAGGTGTTCGGATATAAGGTGTAAGCTGTCCTGTTCAGTGTGTGTTCTTTTTACCTTGTCATGTGTTCCTGCCTTTTACCATCTAGGGCGAGCCAGGCGCCTAGGTTCCAGTGTCAGGCAGTACCTATTGGGACGATCGCCCCGCTTGTAGGCAGGACTCCCTGCTTGTGCTTTAATTGTCTTATTAGAGTAGGGACTCACAAGACAATGAGTCCCTTGATATGGGCTAGTGAGCTTACGTATTCTGGCCCAAATATAACTAATACCTTGTATGTACTAACATTAGATATTTCAATCTGTCTGGGTGTTGTAGTACATTGGTAAGTATATGGCTATCTATCTATCTCCTATCTATCTATCTATCTATCTATCTATCTCCTATCTATCGATCTCCTATCTATCGATCTCCTATCTATCTGTCTATCTCATATCTATCTATCTCATATCTATCTATCTATCTATCTATCTATCTATCTATCTATCTATCTATCTATCTATCATCTATCTCATATCTATCTATCTATCTATCTATCCCATATCTATCTATCTATCTATTTATCTATCCCATATCTATCTATCTATCTATCTCCTATCTATCTATCTATCTATCTATTGATAAGGGCCAAGAGGGGCTGTAAAGAAATTAATATATGTCGCTAATCAAAAATGAGAATATATGCTTATCAATCCATTTTAGCAAAATGTATGTATTGCAATATATTGTATGTGTAACAGAAGTCATGACTGTTTTTGTGGTTTTCTGTCTACACTGAAGGTCTACGTCTGACCTATTGGAATCAGGAAGTTCTAAGGCCAGATGTCTCGGGATGTAGCAAGACAGGGCCTAACCGCAAAGAGTTTTCAGCTCTCTCTGTCTAAAATTAATATGTTGTCATGTGAAATCAGCTATTTCTTGAATGTCATATATCACAAGGATTAAGTCACAAGGTTTTTGTAAGATGTATGGAAATCACGAGGTTATTCCCTGTATTACCAGAGGTCGCGTCCCTGCGTGGGCGATCTTCTATAAAGACTGAGACTATGCCAATAATAAACTTAGAGTTCATTACTTCACCATATACCGTGTGTAATGGTCAGTACTTTGACTCTCAAAGGAGCGCTCCTCCTGCTTAGGTCAATTTGGAACCGACAACATAACTGACCAGTCTGTTTGAACAAATTAACCCTCGACAGTTCTTGGCGCCCAACGTGGGGCGGGGCTTACCTTTACGGGACATCGCAACCAGTAGACTGAAACAAACTCCTGGCCCGTTGACGTGGATACTGGATTCGGAGACCCCAGACTAAAACACCGGTGTACAGGTAAGAGCTTATCTTACTATTATACAGTCTGGATTATTTTGATCTGTGTCTCTAACGGACTAGAGGTATGTTGTTGCCTGTTTCCTATATTTTCTGCCCCGTCCATATTTTAGAGTGAATAAGTTCATTTAACTGTCCTAGACGGAAGAACTCACTCATTGGGACTTAAAGAGTCATGTTGTCTGTATTGGAGATTGAAATAATTGTTATTGTTATAGTCTCATTTCTGGCAGTCATATTGTTACTCTGGATCTGTTATAATATTACTAAAAGTTCCCTAAGAGGCGAAGTCTGGTCTCCCCTGAATCCTAGTGTTTAAAGTTGACCACGTTTTAGTTCTGTAAATCTATTCCGGGACAGGGAACTGTGTGTTCCCAGATAGTCTCAGTGATTATCTTAGTTTACTGTGTGAAATATACGTCCTGTATACTTAGTGAAGAATAGTTGGAAGTGGTCAAGATGGGTTCTGAACAATCTAAGATATATCAGACTCCTATTGAAATAATTAAAGATAGAGAAGGGGAGGACATTTGCAGACAAGCCTATAAAGTTTACAAACGTATAGGCCTCAAGAAGGCGGGAACATTCAATTATGAATTTTGGTCACAATATGAGGATAAGCATAGAAAGGAAATAAGAAAAAAGGGTTTGGAAAAAGGCATGAAGGCTATTCTGGACTGCTCTAAAACAGCAAAAGACGAACACTGGGACTCCGAGTCCCGAGGCGAGGGCATTTTAGTTTATTGTCCTATGCCCCGGCCACCAATAGACGTTCCCATGGAAACCCCTACGGTTCCATTAGTCTCTCCTGTCGTCCCGGCCACTCCACCAATGTCTCCTAATAATCCCTTTAATTCTCTGTATCCCAATTTGCCGCCCTTGCCTCCTACGTATCCACAGGCTACTGCCCAGATGGATACACCTCCCTACAGCCCTCAATCAGGATCCCCGGGCCCTGAAGTAAATAGAGGTCCGGCTTGGGATTGTCCACGTTGTGGTCAACAGAATGCCTGTTTTAAAGAACTCTGTACAGTATGTGGGACTCCACGTCGCAGGGATCAGTGTAGACAACCGATTCCCTTATTCCCAGTTACAACCTCCACTACCCATTATAGAGAACCAAACAGACCGAGTCCACCATTGGGCACGGTCAGACAAGAGGACACTGACAGACCATCGTCTTCTAATGACAGACCTACGGACGCACATAGACCAACTCCCGGGTCTACAGTCACTACATGGCGACCCTGGAGCGCCACAGACCAGATGGCACTGTGTCAGCAACTGCCCGATCCCCAGACAGAGCCAGCAGCTTTCCATAGAAAGTTGGAAGTCATACAGAAAAACTACTCTGCCACTTGGACAGATATGGAATGTCTTATGAATGTAAAATGTCCTCTGGGCCTTTACAATAGTATTGCTCAATTTTGTGGTCTTGAAGATCGCCCAGATGACCCCCAGACATTACTTAGTGGTACTCAATATGTTGACAAGGTTAAAGCCTGGTTTAAGGATAAAGCCCAAGAGAGACGTACAGCCCTAACCCAGTGTAGACAGAACAAGGGCGAGTCTATTGAATGTTACTTTGGCCGTTTAGAGGAAGTTGGCAGAGATCTGGGTTTATATGACTGTCCAAAAGCAATACGTAATGCTGCTTTTTGTGAAGCCTTTATGCAAGGAATAGATAAGCGCCTGTCTGAACGCGTTAAAGCATGTACCCCCGATTGGCGACAGGCCAGACCGCGTGATCTATATAAGAAAGCTGTAGGATTTGTCATGGACACAGAAAACCACGCAAAGGGTGTTATGGTTAAACATTACACCATGGAGGGGGACACAGTCCGACTTAACGACCCCAGGCGGGAGACCCGTAAGTGTTATAACTGCGGGAAGACTGGACACTTGGCCCATAATTGTAGAGCCCCTAAACGTCCTAGACAGAACACGTCAGACGAAAGGGGGCAACAGGGAAGTACGGCCAATACCACATCATCCCGCCCACAGGGAAATAGCGGGTATACCAATTACCAATGAAGGTCTGGCACTCCTTCCCCCGTGTCCCTTATAGTTACTGACGCACGTGGGCCACAAATTTTTCAGCCTCTAAAAATCCAGGGGAAGGAGGTGCCCTTTTTAATTGACACAGGGGCTACTAAATCATGTGTCAGTACCTCACAAGTCAATGACCTTAGTATTCCCCTCTCAGACTCCATAGCCATAGCCGTTGGAGTGTCCGGTGAACCAACACCCATGCGTGAGACCGAGCCCATAGAAGTCTCCTTTCAAGGGTCACGAGTCCTCACTCGCTTCCTGGTGTCACCCGCTGGGGATTGCATCATGGGAACCGATGTGATGGGACCCCTGGGGTGCTGTATTCAGCTCCATCCTTCCGGTGAGGCTCATGTCAGTACCTCTGCGGCCGACCACCAAGTATTCTGTCTCATGGCAGCAGACTTGGTCACTCCGCCTCCTTCTTGTACTGTATATGTGTTGACCCCAGAAGATACACAGGTTCTCTCAGCAGTGCCAGAGACCCTTTGGGCAAAAGGGAAGACAGACTTGGGCCATCTCCACGTACCCCCAGTCATGGTATATCTCAAAGATGGGGAAAAAGCCCCCATGATTCGCCAGTATCCCCTAGCCATGGCACAGGAAGACGCAATTGCCTCCACTATTACAGAGTTATGTGCCTTGAATGCTTTAAAACCTTGCGTCTCACCCGCTAACACGCCACTCTTCCCGGTTAAAAAGAAAGGGAAGAAAGGTGAACCTGATACCTACCGGATGGTTCACGATCTAAGAGAAATCAATAAGGTGACCATCCTAGAAACACCTTTGGTCCCCAATCCTTACACTCTGTTGTCCACCATACCTTCCGGAACCTGTTGGTACACCTTGGTCGATCTCGCCAATGCATTTATGTCCGTCCCGCTCCACCCCGATTGCCAGTACCTGTTTGCCTTCACGTTCCGAGGAAAACAGTACTGCTGGACTGTCCTACCACAAGGGGCACAAAACAGCCCAAATCAATTCACCCGATGTATGAGGCTTGTACTTGATGCATGGACGGTCCCACCAGGTGTGGCCCTGCTTCAGTATGTTGATGATCTCCTACTCTGTGCACCGGACAGACCTACCTGTGTTGCGGCCTCACTCAGCCTCCTTTGTTTTCTTGCAGACAGTGGGTGTAAAGCCAGTAAAGACAAATTACAGTTTTGCAAATCTCATGTTGTGTTTCTTGGTCACTGCCTAGGTCCTGGTACAAAACACCTCACGCCAGAACGTACCAAGGTGGTGGAGGACATGCCACTCCCTACCTCCCATGCTCAGTTGCGGACATTTCTGGGGTTAGTTTCATATTGTCGGCCGTGGATTCGCTCTGCCTCCATGACCATGCAGCCTCTGTACGACTGCCTGAGTTCTAAGCCATTTGCTTTGTCTCCGGAAGCCGAGTCAGCTTTCCATCAGCTGAAAATACAGATTACCAGTGCTCCAGCACTGGGTCTGCCAGACTATGATAAACCCTTCCAGATGTTCGTGACTGAGATGGCGGGACATGCTACTGCCGTCCTCACACAAGAGCATGGTGACAAAAAGCGCCCTGTAGCATACTACAGTGCACATCTTGATGCAGTAGCCAGGGGTTCACCCTCCTGTGTAAGAGCAGTTCTGGCTGTACAAGCACTACTTGAGAAAGCTTCTGAGGTGGTCCTAGACTACCCTCTTGTGGTCCTCACGCCCCATGACGTACATGGAATTCTGACACAGGTGAGCCGTAAACATCTGTCTCTTGCTATACAGGTTAAAATGGAACTTGCAGTACACTCTTCATCCAATGTCTCATTTCAACGTTGCACAACTTTGAATCCGGCCACCTTACTGCCATTAGGTGACACTGATTCAAAAGGGGGAGTAAGCACAGGGGATCAACTTTTTGTCAATTCCCTGGGCGAAGAGGAAGCTTTTGACACCGAGCACCAGCATGACTGTGCTGCTCTGATGGAGCAGGAGACAGCTGGATTTGCTCATGTCACAGATAAGCCTCTCCTGAACCCCCACCTTGAAATGTTTGTGGATGGATCACGATACCAGAATGAGATGGGCAGATTTGTGACAGGGTTTGCTGTAGTATCAATGAATGAAGTACTGATAGGCCGCGCCATGCCCCCACATATGTCAGCACAGGAAGCGGAGCTGTGCGCTCTGACCGAGGCCTGCAAGTTAGCCCGGGGAGTCACTGCTAATATCTACACGGACTCCAGGTACGCATTTGGCGTTGCGCATGACTATGGGCCGATTTGGCGCGCGCGGAGCTTCCTAACAGCTCAAGGCAGACCGATAAAGAATGGTGAGGCAGTAAGTAGTTTAATGTCAGCTATCATGCTCCCGAAGCAGGTAGCCATAATAAAGGTAAAGGCACACACCCAAGGGGACTCCTTGGAAAGCAGAGGCAACGAGAAGGCAGACGGAGCAGCTAAGGCTGCAGCCCTGCTGGACTGGAGGGCACCCGTGTGCAGAGTTCAGACCAGGTCCTGCCCAGCGGAGGAGGATCCTGATCCCCCTGCCAAGGACCAGACCCTCTCTGTCCCACCACAGAAGGAGGTGGACCTACTCCCCTCAGGGCAAGAGCAGGAGCGCTGGGCAAGTGCAGGGGCAGTAAAAGGAAATGAAGGTTGGATGATGGGTTCCCGTATGTGTTTACCTGCGGCTGCCTATCCTAGTATGGCCCTTTTGGCTCATGGAAAGGTGCACGCTTCTCGTAATGCCATGGTAGCCCTGGTGGAGAAAATGTGGTACGCTCCGGGATTTGACAGGATGGCAAAGGCATACGTCAAGGCTTGTGAAATCTGTGCACTACACAACCCCGGTCAAGTAGTAAAGACCCCTCGGAAGTGCACTCCGCGACCTTTGTACCCCTTCCAGAGACTACAGATAGATTACATCCAGCTGCCCAGGTCAGGAAGGTATGAGTATGTCCTGGTATGCATTGACCTCTTTTCTGGGTGGGCTGAGGCCTACCCGGTCACGAAGGCCACTGCCCAGGCCACTGCAAAAAAAACTTGTGTCAGAGTTAGTGTGCAGATTTGGGGTACCAGAGACCATTGAGAGCGACCGTGGTACTCACTTCACTGGTGAGGTAATGAAGGAAGTCATGTCCGCCTTAGGAGTAGAGCAGGCCTTTCACACCCCCTATCATCCGCAGAGCTCCGGAAAAGTAGAAAGACTCAATGGCACCCTCAAACTTAAGATACAGAAAGCCATGGTTGAAACAGGAAAACCTTGGCCCGAGTGCCTACCTCTGGCCCTCTACTCAGTACGGACCACGCCAAATAGGAAAACAGGACTGTCTCCTTATGAGATTCTCTTTGGCTCCGTGCCTAGGTTAGGACTGTATCACCCCCAAGCTCTATCCCTGGGTCATGATAAAGTTACTTCCTTTGTGCAGGACTTATGCCAAAAGCTAAAAATAACGCACGACCTAGTTTTCTCTTCTATTTCAGACCCTGATAGTTTGGAAGGATCCCACTCTCTGAATCCCGGAGATTGGGTGGTGGTAAAGAGACACGTCAGAAAGACTTTGGAACCTCGCTTTGACGGACCATACCAAGTGCTGTTAACCACTCCCACCTCGGTCAAGCTAGAAGGCAAACCCACTTGGATCCATGCCTCACACTGCAAGAAAGTTCCAACGCCTCAGCACCACGAGGGGGGTGGAGAATAAGCCCAACCCAGGGTGGGGGAGGGGGATGGCAACCTGGACACCAGCATTGATAGTCTGGATAGGTGTATTATTTACCCTTTGTTTTCTTGGACTACTCTCTTTTCGGGACAATTCCTCATCAACTGTCGATGTAAGAAGAAGATGGACTGTTTGGGCGGAAGGACACCCCAACATGTGGGAATACTTTGCAAAGG